>NW_025964116.1:0-31107 GCF_023055435.1 Haliotis rufescens | reverse complement strand
CGTCCTTGACCCCCGCTCACCCCTGGGAGTGGAGCTATGGGCGATCAAAGACGATCTCAACATTGGCTCCAAAGTGAAAAATGTTCAGTTCAGTATGCCCCAAATGACCTAAGGAGTCGACCAGCCAAGTCTGAGACTCCTACCATGATATGACCTTTTTGGTCAAAAATGCTGTAAAAAGGCTATAAGTCTATCACCTAGCACTCCAATGACACCAAAAATTCAAAATTCTCGCAGCGCATTGAAACTTTGCATGCGGGTAGACCTTGACCTGGAGGTCACGTTTTCACCGTCCTTGACCCCCGCTCACCCCTGGGAGTGGAGCTATGGGCGATCAAAGACGATCTCAACATTGGCTCCAAAGTGAAAAATGTTCAGTTCAGTATGCCCCAAATGACCTAAGGAGTCGACCAGCCAAGTCTGAGACTCCTACCATGATATGACCTTTTTGGTCAAAAATGCTGTAAAAAGGCTATAAGTCTATCACCTAGCACTCCAATGACACCAAAAATTCAAAATTCTCGCAGCGCATTGAAACTTTGCATGCGGGTAGACCTTGACCTGGAGGTCACGTTTTCACCGTCCTTGACCCCCGCTCACCCCTGGGAGTGGAGCTATGGGCGATCAAAGACGATCTCAACATTGGCTCCAAAGTGAAAAATGTTCAGTTCAGTATGCCCCAAATGACCTAAGGAGTCGACCAGCCAAGTCTGAGACTCCTACCATGATATGACCTTTTTGGTCAAAAATGCTGTAAAAAGGCTATAAGTCTATCACCTAGCACTCCAATGACACCAAAAATTCAAAATTCTCGCAGCGCATTGAAACTTTGCATGCGGGTAGACCTTGACCTGGAGGTCACGTTTTCACCGTCCTTGACCCCCGCTCACCCCTGGGAGTGGAGCTATGGGCGATCAAAGACGATCTCAACATTGGCTCCAAAGTGAAAAATGTTCAGTTCAGTATGCCCCAAATGACCTAAGGAGTCGACCAGCCAAGTCTGAGACTCCTACCATGATATGACCTTTTTGGTCAAAAATGCTGTAAAAAGGCTATAAGTCTATCACCTAGCACTCCAATGACACCAAAAATTCAAAATTCTCGCAGCGCATTGAAACTTTGCATGCGGGTAGACCTTGACCTGGAGGTCACGTTTTCACCGTCCTTGACCCCCGCTCACCCCTGGGAGTGGAGCTATGGGCGATCAAAGACGATCTCAACATTGGCTCCAAAGTGAAAAATGTTCAGTTCAGTATGCCCCAAATGACCTAAGGAGTCGACCAGCCAAGTCTGAGACTCCTACCATGATATGACCTTTTTGGTCAAAAATGCTGTAAAAAGGCTATAAGTCTATCACCTAGCACTCCAATGACACCAAAAATTCAAAATTCTCGCAGCGCATTGAAACTTTGCATGCGGGTAGACCTTGACCTGGAGGTCACGTTTTCACCGTCCTTGACCCCCGCTCACCCCTGGGAGTGGAGCTATGGGCGATCAAAGACGATCTCAACATTGGCTCCAAAGTGAAAAATGTTCAGTTCAGTATGCCCCAAATGACCTAAGGAGTCGACCAGCCAAGTCTGAGACTCCTACCATGATATGACCTTTTTGGTCAAAAATGCTGTAAAAAGGCTATAAGTCTATCACCTAGCACTCCAATGACACCAAAAATTCAAAATTCTCGCAGCGCATTGAAACTTTGCATGCGGGTAGACCTTGACCTGGAGGTCACGTTTTCACCGTCCTTGACCCCCGCTCACCCCTGGGAGTGGAGCTATGGGCGATCAAAGACGATCTCAACATTGGCTCCAAAGTGAAAAATGTTCAGTTCAGTATGCCCCAAATGACCTAAGGAGTCGACCAGCCAAGTCTGAGACTCCTACCATGATATGACCTTTTTGGTCAAAAATGCTGTAAAAAGGCTATAAGTCTATCACCTAGCACTCCAATGACACCAAAAATTCAAAATTCTCGCAGCGCATTGAAACTTTGCATGCGGGTAGACCTTGACCTGGAGGTCACGTTTTCACCGTCCTTGACCCCCGCTCACCCCTGGGAGTGGAGCTATGGGCGATCAAAGACGATCTCAACATTGGCTCCAAAGTGAAAAATGTTCAGTTCAGTATGCCCCAAATGACCTAAGGAGTCGACCAGCCAAGTCTGAGACTCCTACCATGATATGACCTTTTTGGTCAAAAATGCTGTAAAAAGGCTATAAGTCTATCACCTAGCACTCCAATGACACCAAAAATTCAAAATTCTCGCAGCGCATTGAAACTTTGCATGCGGGTAGACCTTGACCTGGAGGTCACGTTTTCACCGTCCTTGACCCCCGCTCACCCCTGGGAGTGGAGCTATGGGCGATCAAAGACGATCTCAACATTGGCTCCAAAGTGAAAAATGTTCAGTTCAGTATGCCCCAAATGACCTAAGGAGTCGACCAGCCAAGTCTGAGACTCCTACCATGATATGACCTTTTTGGTCAAAAATGCTGTAAAAAGGCTATAAGTCTATCACCTAGCACTCCAATGACACCAAAAATTCAAAATTCTCGCAGCGCATTGAAACTTTGCATGCGGGTAGACCTTGACCTGGAGGTCACGTTTTCACCGTCCTTGACCCCCGCTCACCCCTGGGAGTGGAGCTATGGGCGATCAAAGACGATCTCAACATTGGCTCCAAAGTGAAAAATGTTCAGTTCAGTATGCCCCAAATGACCTAAGGAGTCGACCAGCCAAGTCTGAGACTCCTACCATGATATGACCTTTTTGGTCAAAAATGCTGTAAAAAGGCTATAAGTCTATCACCTAGCACTCCAATGACACCAAAAATTCAAAATTCTCGCAGCGCATTGAAACTTTGCATGCGGGTAGACCTTGACCTGGAGGTCACGTTTTCACCGTCCTTGACCCCCGCTCACCCCTGGGAGTGGAGCTATGGGCGATCAAAGACGATCTCAACATTGGCTCCAAAGTGAAAAATGTTCAGTTCAGTATGCCCCAAATGACCTAAGGAGTCGACCAGCCAAGTCTGAGACTCCTACCATGATATGACCTTTTTGGTCAAAAATGCTGTAAAAAGGCTATAAGTCTATCACCTAGCACTCCAATGACACCAAAAATTCAAAATTCTCGCAGCGCATTGAAACTTTGCATGCGGGTAGACCTTGACCTGGAGGTCACGTTTTCACCGTCCTTGACCCCCGCTCACCCCTGGGAGTGGAGCTATGGGCGATCAAAGACGATCTCAACATTGGCTCCAAAGTGAAAAATGTTCAGTTCAGTATGCCCCAAATGACCTAAGGAGTCGACCAGCCAAGTCTGAGACTCCTACCATGATATGACCTTTTTGGTCAAAAATGCTGTAAAAAGGCTATAAGTCTATCACCTAGCACTCCAATGACACCAAAAATTCAAAATTCTCGCAGCGCATTGAAACTTTGCATGCGGGTAGACCTTGACCTGGAGGTCACGTTTTCACCGTCCTTGACCCCCGCTCACCCCTGGGAGTGGAGCTATGGGCGATCAAAGACGATCTCAACATTGGCTCCAAAGTGAAAAATGTTCAGTTCAGTATGCCCCAAATGACCTAAGGAGTCGACCAGCCAAGTCTGAGACTCCTACCATGATATGACCTTTTTGGTCAAAAATGCTGTAAAAAGGCTATAAGTCTATCACCTAGCACTCCAATGACACCAAAAATTCAAAATTCTCGCAGCGCATTGAAACTTTGCATGCGGGTAGACCTTGACCTGGAGGTCACGTTTTCACCGTCCTTGACCCCCGCTCACCCCTGGGAGTGGAGCTATGGGCGATCAAAGACGATCTCAACATTGGCTCCAAAGTGAAAAATGTTCAGTTCAGTATGCCCCAAATGACCTAAGGAGTCGACCAGCCAAGTCTGAGACTCCTACCATGATATGACCTTTTTGGTCAAAAATGCTGTAAAAAGGCTATAAGTCTATCACCTAGCACTCCAATGACACCAAAAATTCAAAATTCTCGCAGCGCATTGAAACTTTGCATGCGGGTAGACCTTGACCTGGAGGTCACGTTTTCACCGTCCTTGACCCCCGCTCACCCCTGGGAGTGGAGCTATGGGCGATCAAAGACGATCTCAACATTGGCTCCAAAGTGAAAAATGTTCAGTTCAGTATGCCCCAAATGACCTAAGGAGTCGACCAGCCAAGTCTGAGACTCCTACCATGATATGACCTTTTTGGTCAAAAATGCTGTAAAAAGGCTATAAGTCTATCACCTAGCACTCCAATGACACCAAAAATTCAAAATTCTCGCAGCGCATTGAAACTTTGCATGCGGGTAGACCTTGACCTGGAGGTCACGTTTTCACCGTCCTTGACCCCCGCTCACCCCTGGGAGTGGAGCTATGGGCGATCAAAGACGATCTCAACATTGGCTCCAAAGTGAAAAATGTTCAGTTCAGTATGCCCCAAATGACCTAAGGAGTCGACCAGCCAAGTCTGAGACTCCTACCATGATATGACCTTTTTGGTCAAAAATGCTGTAAAAAGGCTATAAGTCTATCACCTAGCACTCCAATGACACCAAAAATTCAAAATTCTCGCAGCGCATTGAAACTTTGCATGCGGGTAGACCTTGACCTGGAGGTCACGTTTTCACCGTCCTTGACCCCCGCTCACCCCTGGGAGTGGAGCTATGGGCGATCAAAGACGATCTCAACATTGGCTCCAAAGTGAAAAATGTTCAGTTCAGTATGCCCCAAATGACCTAAGGAGTCGACCAGCCAAGTCTGAGACTCCTACCATGATATGACCTTTTTGGTCAAAAATGCTGTAAAAAGGCTATAAGTCTATCACCTAGCACTCCAATGACACCAAAAATTCAAAATTCTCGCAGCGCATTGAAACTTTGCATGCGGGTAGACCTTGACCTGGAGGTCACGTTTTCACCGTCCTTGACCCCCGCTCACCCCTGGGAGTGGAGCTATGGGCGATCAAAGACGATCTCAACATTGGCTCCAAAGTGAAAAATGTTCAGTTCAGTATGCCCCAAATGACCTAAGGAGTCGACCAGCCAAGTCTGAGACTCCTACCATGATATGACCTTTTTGGTCAAAAATGCTGTAAAAAGGCTATAAGTCTATCACCTAGCACTCCAATGACACCAAAAATTCAAAATTCTCGCAGCGCATTGAAACTTTGCATGCGGGTAGACCTTGACCTGGAGGTCACGTTTTCACCGTCCTTGACCCCCGCTCACCCCTGGGAGTGGAGCTATGGGCGATCAAAGACGATCTCAACATTGGCTCCAAAGTGAAAAATGTTCAGTTCAGTATGCCCCAAATGACCTAAGGAGTCGACCAGCCAAGTCTGAGACTCCTACCATGATATGACCTTTTTGGTCAAAAATGCTGTAAAAAGGCTATAAGTCTATCACCTAGCACTCCAATGACACCAAAAATTCAAAATTCTCGCAGCGCATTGAAACTTTGCATGCGGGTAGACCTTGACCTGGAGGTCACGTTTTCACCGTCCTTGACCCCCGCTCACCCCTGGGAGTGGAGCTATGGGCGATCAAAGACGATCTCAACATTGGCTCCAAAGTGAAAAATGTTCAGTTCAGTATGCCCCAAATGACCTAAGGAGTCGACCAGCCAAGTCTGAGACTCCTACCATGATATGACCTTTTTGGTCAAAAATGCTGTAAAAAGGCTATAAGTCTATCACCTAGCACTCCAATGACACCAAAAATTCAAAATTCTCGCAGCGCATTGAAACTTTGCATGCGGGTAGACCTTGACCTGGAGGTCACGTTTTCACCGTCCTTGACCCCCGCTCACCCCTGGGAGTGGAGCTATGGGCGATCAAAGACGATCTCAACATTGGCTCCAAAGTGAAAAATGTTCAGTTCAGTATGCCCCAAATGACCTAAGGAGTCGACCAGCCAAGTCTGAGACTCCTACCATGATATGACCTTTTTGGTCAAAAATGCTGTAAAAAGGCTATAAGTCTATCACCTAGCACTCCAATGACACCAAAAATTCAAAATTCTCGCAGCGCATTGAAACTTTGCATGCGGGTAGACCTTGACCTGGAGGTCACGTTTTCACCGTCCTTGACCCCCGCTCACCCCTGGGAGTGGAGCTATGGGCGATCAAAGACGATCTCAACATTGGCTCCAAAGTGAAAAATGTTCAGTTCAGTATGCCCCAAATGACCTAAGGAGTCGACCAGCCAAGTCTGAGACTCCTACCATGATATGACCTTTTTGGTCAAAAATGCTGTAAAAAGGCTATAAGTCTATCACCTAGCACTCCAATGACACCAAAAATTCAAAATTCTCGCAGCGCATTGAAACTTTGCATGCGGGTAGACCTTGACCTGGAGGTCACGTTTTCACCGTCCTTGACCCCCGCTCACCCCTGGGAGTGGAGCTATGGGCGATCAAAGACGATCTCAACATTGGCTCCAAAGTGAAAAATGTTCAGTTCAGTATGCCCCAAATGACCTAAGGAGTCGACCAGCCAAGTCTGAGACTCCTACCATGATATGACCTTTTTGGTCAAAAATGCTGTAAAAAGGCTATAAGTCTATCACCTAGCACTCCAATGACACCAAAAATTCAAAATTCTCGCAGCGCATTGAAACTTTGCATGCGGGTAGACCTTGACCTGGAGGTCACGTTTTCACCGTCCTTGACCCCCGCTCACCCCTGGGAGTGGAGCTATGGGCGATCAAAGACGATCTCAACATTGGCTCCAAAGTGAAAAATGTTCAGTTCAGTATGCCCCAAATGACCTAAGGAGTCGACCAGCCAAGTCTGAGACTCCTACCATGATATGACCTTTTTGGTCAAAAATGCTGTAAAAAGGCTATAAGTCTATCACCTAGCACTCCAATGACACCAAAAATTCAAAATTCTCGCAGCGCATTGAAACTTTGCATGCGGGTAGACCTTGACCTGGAGGTCACGTTTTCACCGTCCTTGACCCCCGCTCACCCCTGGGAGTGGAGCTATGGGCGATCAAAGACGATCTCAACATTGGCTCCAAAGTGAAAAATGTTCAGTTCAGTATGCCCCAAATGACCTAAGGAGTCGACCAGCCAAGTCTGAGACTCCTACCATGATATGACCTTTTTGGTCAAAAATGCTGTAAAAAGGCTATAAGTCTATCACCTAGCACTCCAATGACACCAAAAATTCAAAATTCTCGCAGCGCATTGAAACTTTGCATGCGGGTAGACCTTGACCTGGAGGTCACGTTTTCACCGTCCTTGACCCCCGCTCACCCCTGGGAGTGGAGCTATGGGCGATCAAAGACGATCTCAACATTGGCTCCAAAGTGAAAAATGTTCAGTTCAGTATGCCCCAAATGACCTAAGGAGTCGACCAGCCAAGTCTGAGACTCCTACCATGATATGACCTTTTTGGTCAAAAATGCTGTAAAAAGGCTATAAGTCTATCACCTAGCACTCCAATGACACCAAAAATTCAAAATTCTCGCAGCGCATTGAAACTTTGCATGCGGGTAGACCTTGACCTGGAGGTCACGTTTTCACCGTCCTTGACCCCCGCTCACCCCTGGGAGTGGAGCTATGGGCGATCAAAGACGATCTCAACATTGGCTCCAAAGTGAAAAATGTTCAGTTCAGTATGCCCCAAATGACCTAAGGAGTCGACCAGCCAAGTCTGAGACTCCTACCATGATATGACCTTTTTGGTCAAAAATGCTGTAAAAAGGCTATAAGTCTATCACCTAGCACTCCAATGACACCAAAAATTCAAAATTCTCGCAGCGCATTGAAACTTTGCATGCGGGTAGACCTTGACCTGGAGGTCACGTTTTCACCGTCCTTGACCCCCGCTCACCCCTGGGAGTGGAGCTATGGGCGATCAAAGACGATCTCAACATTGGCTCCAAAGTGAAAAATGTTCAGTTCAGTATGCCCCAAATGACCTAAGGAGTCGACCAGCCAAGTCTGAGACTCCTACCATGATATGACCTTTTTGGTCAAAAATGCTGTAAAAAGGCTATAAGTCTATCACCTAGCACTCCAATGACACCAAAAATTCAAAATTCTCGCAGCGCATTGAAACTTTGCATGCGGGTAGACCTTGACCTGGAGGTCACGTTTTCACCGTCCTTGACCCCCGCTCACCCCTGGGAGTGGAGCTATGGGCGATCAAAGACGATCTCAACATTGGCTCCAAAGTGAAAAATGTTCAGTTCAGTATGCCCCAAATGACCTAAGGAGTCGACCAGCCAAGTCTGAGACTCCTACCATGATATGACCTTTTTGGTCAAAAATGCTGTAAAAAGGCTATAAGTCTATCACCTAGCACTCCAATGACACCAAAAATTCAAAATTCTCGCAGCGCATTGAAACTTTGCATGCGGGTAGACCTTGACCTGGAGGTCACGTTTTCACCGTCCTTGACCCCCGCTCACCCCTGGGAGTGGAGCTATGGGCGATCAAAGACGATCTCAACATTGGCTCCAAAGTGAAAAATGTTCAGTTCAGTATGCCCCAAATGACCTAAGGAGTCGACCAGCCAAGTCTGAGACTCCTACCATGATATGACCTTTTTGGTCAAAAATGCTGTAAAAAGGCTATAAGTCTATCACCTAGCACTCCAATGACACCAAAAATTCAAAATTCTCGCAGCGCATTGAAACTTTGCATGCGGGTAGACCTTGACCTGGAGGTCACGTTTTCACCGTCCTTGACCCCCGCTCACCCCTGGGAGTGGAGCTATGGGCGATCAAAGACGATCTCAACATTGGCTCCAAAGTGAAAAATGTTCAGTTCAGTATGCCCCAAATGACCTAAGGAGTCGACCAGCCAAGTCTGAGACTCCTACCATGATATGACCTTTTTGGTCAAAAATGCTGTAAAAAGGCTATAAGTCTATCACCTAGCACTCCAATGACACCAAAAATTCAAAATTCTCGCAGCGCATTGAAACTTTGCATGCGGGTAGACCTTGACCTGGAGGTCACGTTTTCACCGTCCTTGACCCCCGCTCACCCCTGGGAGTGGAGCTATGGGCGATCAAAGACGATCTCAACATTGGCTCCAAAGTGAAAAATGTTCAGTTCAGTATGCCCCAAATGACCTAAGGAGTCGACCAGCCAAGTCTGAGACTCCTACCATGATATGACCTTTTTGGTCAAAAATGCTGTAAAAAGGCTATAAGTCTATCACCTAGCACTCCAATGACACCAAAAATTCAAAATTCTCGCAGCGCATTGAAACTTTGCATGCGGGTAGACCTTGACCTGGAGGTCACGTTTTCACCGTCCTTGACCCCCGCTCACCCCTGGGAGTGGAGCTATGGGCGATCAAAGACGATCTCAACATTGGCTCCAAAGTGAAAAATGTTCAGTTCAGTATGCCCCAAATGACCTAAGGAGTCGACCAGCCAAGTCTGAGACTCCTACCATGATATGACCTTTTTGGTCAAAAATGCTGTAAAAAGGCTATAAGTCTATCACCTAGCACTCCAATGACACCAAAAATTCAAAATTCTCGCAGCGCATTGAAACTTTGCATGCGGGTAGACCTTGACCTGGAGGTCACGTTTTCACCGTCCTTGACCCCCGCTCACCCCTGGGAGTGGAGCTATGGGCGATCAAAGACGATCTCAACATTGGCTCCAAAGTGAAAAATGTTCAGTTCAGTATGCCCCAAATGACCTAAGGAGTCGACCAGCCAAGTCTGAGACTCCTACCATGATATGACCTTTTTGGTCAAAAATGCTGTAAAAAGGCTATAAGTCTATCACCTAGCACTCCAATGACACCAAAAATTCAAAATTCTCGCAGCGCATTGAAACTTTGCATGCGGGTAGACCTTGACCTGGAGGTCACGTTTTCACCGTCCTTGACCCCCGCTCACCCCTGGGAGTGGAGCTATGGGCGATCAAAGACGATCTCAACATTGGCTCCAAAGTGAAAAATGTTCAGTTCAGTATGCCCCAAATGACCTAAGGAGTCGACCAGCCAAGTCTGAGACTCCTACCATGATATGACCTTTTTGGTCAAAAATGCTGTAAAAAGGCTATAAGTCTATCACCTAGCACTCCAATGACACCAAAAATTCAAAATTCTCGCAGCGCATTGAAACTTTGCATGCGGGTAGACCTTGACCTGGAGGTCACGTTTTCACCGTCCTTGACCCCCGCTCACCCCTGGGAGTGGAGCTATGGGCGATCAAAGACGATCTCAACATTGGCTCCAAAGTGAAAAATGTTCAGTTCAGTATGCCCCAAATGACCTAAGGAGTCGACCAGCCAAGTCTGAGACTCCTACCATGATATGACCTTTTTGGTCAAAAATGCTGTAAAAAGGCTATAAGTCTATCACCTAGCACTCCAATGACACCAAAAATTCAAAATTCTCGCAGCGCATTGAAACTTTGCATGCGGGTAGACCTTGACCTGGAGGTCACGTTTTCACCGTCCTTGACCCCCGCTCACCCCTGGGAGTGGAGCTATGGGCGATCAAAGACGATCTCAACATTGGCTCCAAAGTGAAAAATGTTCAGTTCAGTATGCCCCAAATGACCTAAGGAGTCGACCAGCCAAGTCTGAGACTCCTACCATGATATGACCTTTTTGGTCAAAAATGCTGTAAAAAGGCTATAAGTCTATCACCTAGCACTCCAATGACACCAAAAATTCAAAATTCTCGCAGCGCATTGAAACTTTGCATGCGGGTAGACCTTGACCTGGAGGTCACGTTTTCACCGTCCTTGACCCCCGCTCACCCCTGGGAGTGGAGCTATGGGCGATCAAAGACGATCTCAACATTGGCTCCAAAGTGAAAAATGTTCAGTTCAGTATGCCCCAAATGACCTAAGGAGTCGACCAGCCAAGTCTGAGACTCCTACCATGATATGACCTTTTTGGTCAAAAATGCTGTAAAAAGGCTATAAGTCTATCACCTAGCACTCCAATGACACCAAAAATTCAAAATTCTCGCAGCGCATTGAAACTTTGCATGCGGGTAGACCTTGACCTGGAGGTCACGTTTTCACCGTCCTTGACCCCCGCTCACCCCTGGGAGTGGAGCTATGGGCGATCAAAGACGATCTCAACATTGGCTCCAAAGTGAAAAATGTTCAGTTCAGTATGCCCCAAATGACCTAAGGAGTCGACCAGCCAAGTCTGAGACTCCTACCATGATATGACCTTTTTGGTCAAAAATGCTGTAAAAAGGCTATAAGTCTATCACCTAGCACTCCAATGACACCAAAAATTCAAAATTCTCGCAGCGCATTGAAACTTTGCATGCGGGTAGACCTTGACCTGGAGGTCACGTTTTCACCGTCCTTGACCCCCGCTCACCCCTGGGAGTGGAGCTATGGGCGATCAAAGACGATCTCAACATTGGCTCCAAAGTGAAAAATGTTCAGTTCAGTATGCCCCAAATGACCTAAGGAGTCGACCAGCCAAGTCTGAGACTCCTACCATGATATGACCTTTTTGGTCAAAAATGCTGTAAAAAGGCTATAAGTCTATCACCTAGCACTCCAATGACACCAAAAATTCAAAATTCTCGCAGCGCATTGAAACTTTGCATGCGGGTAGACCTTGACCTGGAGGTCACGTTTTCACCGTCCTTGACCCCCGCTCACCCCTGGGAGTGGAGCTATGGGCGATCAAAGACGATCTCAACATTGGCTCCAAAGTGAAAAATGTTCAGTTCAGTATGCCCCAAATGACCTAAGGAGTCGACCAGCCAAGTCTGAGACTCCTACCATGATATGACCTTTTTGGTCAAAAATGCTGTAAAAAGGCTATAAGTCTATCACCTAGCACTCCAATGACACCAAAAATTCAAAATTCTCGCAGCGCATTGAAACTTTGCATGCGGGTAGACCTTGACCTGGAGGTCACGTTTTCACCGTCCTTGACCCCCGCTCACCCCTGGGAGTGGAGCTATGGGCGATCAAAGACGATCTCAACATTGGCTCCAAAGTGAAAAATGTTCAGTTCAGTATGCCCCAAATGACCTAAGGAGTCGACCAGCCAAGTCTGAGACTCCTACCATGATATGACCTTTTTGGTCAAAAATGCTGTAAAAAGGCTATAAGTCTATCACCTAGCACTCCAATGACACCAAAAATTCAAAATTCTCGCAGCGCATTGAAACTTTGCATGCGGGTAGACCTTGACCTGGAGGTCACGTTTTCACCGTCCTTGACCCCCGCTCACCCCTGGGAGTGGAGCTATGGGCGATCAAAGACGATCTCAACATTGGCTCCAAAGTGAAAAATGTTCAGTTCAGTATGCCCCAAATGACCTAAGGAGTCGACCAGCCAAGTCTGAGACTCCTACCATGATATGACCTTTTTGGTCAAAAATGCTGTAAAAAGGCTATAAGTCTATCACCTAGCACTCCAATGACACCAAAAATTCAAAATTCTCGCAGCGCATTGAAACTTTGCATGCGGGTAGACCTTGACCTGGAGGTCACGTTTTCACCGTCCTTGACCCCCGCTCACCCCTGGGAGTGGAGCTATGGGCGATCAAAGACGATCTCAACATTGGCTCCAAAGTGAAAAATGTTCAGTTCAGTATGCCCCAAATGACCTAAGGAGTCGACCAGCCAAGTCTGAGACTCCTACCATGATATGACCTTTTTGGTCAAAAATGCTGTAAAAAGGCTATAAGTCTATCACCTAGCACTCCAATGACACCAAAAATTCAAAATTCTCGCAGCGCATTGAAACTTTGCATGCGGGTAGACCTTGACCTGGAGGTCACGTTTTCACCGTCCTTGACCCCCGCTCACCCCTGGGAGTGGAGCTATGGGCGATCAAAGACGATCTCAACATTGGCTCCAAAGTGAAAAATGTTCAGTTCAGTATGCCCCAAATGACCTAAGGAGTCGACCAGCCAAGTCTGAGACTCCTACCATGATATGACCTTTTTGGTCAAAAATGCTGTAAAAAGGCTATAAGTCTATCACCTAGCACTCCAATGACACCAAAAATTCAAAATTCTCGCAGCGCATTGAAACTTTGCATGCGGGTAGACCTTGACCTGGAGGTCACGTTTTCACCGTCCTTGACCCCCGCTCACCCCTGGGAGTGGAGCTATGGGCGATCAAAGACGATCTCAACATTGGCTCCAAAGTGAAAAATGTTCAGTTCAGTATGCCCCAAATGACCTAAGGAGTCGACCAGCCAAGTCTGAGACTCCTACCATGATATGACCTTTTTGGTCAAAAATGCTGTAAAAAGGCTATAAGTCTATCACCTAGCACTCCAATGACACCAAAAATTCAAAATTCTCGCAGCGCATTGAAACTTTGCATGCGGGTAGACCTTGACCTGGAGGTCACGTTTTCACCGTCCTTGACCCCCGCTCACCCCTGGGAGTGGAGCTATGGGCGATCAAAGACGATCTCAACATTGGCTCCAAAGTGAAAAATGTTCAGTTCAGTATGCCCCAAATGACCTAAGGAGTCGACCAGCCAAGTCTGAGACTCCTACCATGATATGACCTTTTTGGTCAAAAATGCTGTAAAAAGGCTATAAGTCTATCACCTAGCACTCCAATGACACCAAAAATTCAAAATTCTCGCAGCGCATTGAAACTTTGCATGCGGGTAGACCTTGACCTGGAGGTCACGTTTTCACCGTCCTTGACCCCCGCTCACCCCTGGGAGTGGAGCTATGGGCGATCAAAGACGATCTCAACATTGGCTCCAAAGTGAAAAATGTTCAGTTCAGTATGCCCCAAATGACCTAAGGAGTCGACCAGCCAAGTCTGAGACTCCTACCATGATATGACCTTTTTGGTCAAAAATGCTGTAAAAAGGCTATAAGTCTATCACCTAGCACTCCAATGACACCAAAAATTCAAAATTCTCGCAGCGCATTGAAACTTTGCATGCGGGTAGACCTTGACCTGGAGGTCACGTTTTCACCGTCCTTGACCCCCGCTCACCCCTGGGAGTGGAGCTATGGGCGATCAAAGACGATCTCAACATTGGCTCCAAAGTGAAAAATGTTCAGTTCAGTATGCCCCAAATGACCTAAGGAGTCGACCAGCCAAGTCTGAGACTCCTACCATGATATGACCTTTTTGGTCAAAAATGCTGTAAAAAGGCTATAAGTCTATCACCTAGCACTCCAATGACACCAAAAATTCAAAATTCTCGCAGCGCATTGAAACTTTGCATGCGGGTAGACCTTGACCTGGAGGTCACGTTTTCACCGTCCTTGACCCCCGCTCACCCCTGGGAGTGGAGCTATGGGCGATCAAAGACGATCTCAACATTGGCTCCAAAGTGAAAAATGTTCAGTTCAGTATGCCCCAAATGACCTAAGGAGTCGACCAGCCAAGTCTGAGACTCCTACCATGATATGACCTTTTTGGTCAAAAATGCTGTAAAAAGGCTATAAGTCTATCACCTAGCACTCCAATGACACCAAAAATTCAAAATTCTCGCAGCGCATTGAAACTTTGCATGCGGGTAGACCTTGACCTGGAGGTCACGTTTTCACCGTCCTTGACCCCCGCTCACCCCTGGGAGTGGAGCTATGGGCGATCAAAGACGATCTCAACATTGGCTCCAAAGTGAAAAATGTTCAGTTCAGTATGCCCCAAATGACCTAAGGAGTCGACCAGCCAAGTCTGAGACTCCTACCATGATATGACCTTTTTGGTCAAAAATGCTGTAAAAAGGCTATAAGTCTATCACCTAGCACTCCAATGACACCAAAAATTCAAAATTCTCGCAGCGCATTGAAACTTTGCATGCGGGTAGACCTTGACCTGGAGGTCACGTTTTCACCGTCCTTGACCCCCGCTCACCCCTGGGAGTGGAGCTATGGGCGATCAAAGACGATCTCAACATTGGCTCCAAAGTGAAAAATGTTCAGTTCAGTATGCCCCAAATGACCTAAGGAGTCGACCAGCCAAGTCTGAGACTCCTACCATGATATGACCTTTTTGGTCAAAAATGCTGTAAAAAGGCTATAAGTCTATCACCTAGCACTCCAATGACACCAAAAATTCAAAATTCTCGCAGCGCATTGAAACTTTGCATGCGGGTAGACCTTGACCTGGAGGTCACGTTTTCACCGTCCTTGACCCCCGCTCACCCCTGGGAGTGGAGCTATGGGCGATCAAAGACGATCTCAACATTGGCTCCAAAGTGAAAAATGTTCAGTTCAGTATGCCCCAAATGACCTATAGGAGTCGACCAGCCAAGTCTGAGACTCCTACCATGATATGACCTTTTTGGTCAAAAATGCTGTAAAAAGGCTATAAGTCTATCACCTAGCACTCCAATGACACCAAAAATTCAAAATTCTCGCAGCGCATTGAAACTTTGCATGCGGGTAGACCTTGACCTGGAGGTCACGTTTTCACCGTCCTTGACCCCCGCTCACCCCTGGGAGTTGGAGCTATGGGCGATCAAAGACGATCTCAACATTGGCTCCAAAGTGAAAAATGTTCAGTTCAGTATGCCCCAAATGACCTAAGGAGTCGACCAGCCAAGTCTGAGACTCCTACCATGATATGACCTTTTTGGTCAAAAATGCTGTAAAAAGGCTATAAGTCTATCACCTAGCACTCCAATGACACCAAAAATTCAAAATTCTCGCAGCGCATTGAAACTTTGCATGCGGGTAGACCTTGACCTGGAGGTCACGTTTTCACCGTCCTTGACCCCCGCTCACCCCTGGGAGTGGAGCTATGGGCGATCAAAGACGATCTCAACATTGGCTCCAAAGTGAAAAATGTTCAGTTCAGTATGCCCCAAATGACCTAAGGAGTCGACCAGCCAAGTCTGAGACTCCTACCATGATATGACCTTTTTGGTCAAAAATGCTGTAAAAAGGCTATAAGTCTATCACCTAGCACTCCAATGACACCAAAAATTCAAAATTCTCGCAGCGCATTGAAACTTTGCATGCGGGTAGACCTTGACCTGGAGGTCACGTTTTCACCGTCCTTGACCCCCGCTCACCCCTGGGAGTGGAGCTATGGGCGATCAAAGACGATCTCAACATTGGCTCCAAAGTGAAAAATGTTCAGTTCAGTATGCCCCAAATGACCTAAGGAGTCGACCAGCCAAGTCTGAGACTCCTACCATGATATGACCTTTTTGGTCAAAAATGCTGTAAAAAGGCTATAAGTCTATCACCTAGCACTCCAATGACACCAAAAATTCAAAATTCTCGCAGCGCATTGAAACTTTGCATGCGGGTAGACCTTGACCTGGAGGTCACGTTTTCACCGTCCTTGACCCCCGCTCACCCCTGGGAGTGGAGCTATGGGCGATCAAAGACGATCTCAACATTGGCTCCAAAGTGAAAAATGTTCAGTTCAGTATGCCCCAAATGACCTAAGGAGTCGACCAGCCAAGTCTGAGACTCCTACCATGATATGACCTTTTTGGTCAAAAATGCTGTAAAAAGGCTATAAGTCTATCACCTAGCACTCCAATGACACCAAAAATTCAAAATTCTCGCAGCGCATTGAAACTTTGCATGCGGGTAGACCTTGACCTGGAGGTCACGTTTTCACCGTCCTTGACCCCCGCTCACCCCTGGGAGTGGAGCTATGGGCGATCAAAGACGATCTCAACATTGGCTCCAAAGTGAAAAATGTTCAGTTCAGTATGCCCCAAATGACCTAAGGAGTCGACCAGCCAAGTCTGAGACTCCTACCATGATATGACCTTTTTGGTCAAAAATGCTGTAAAAAGGCTATAAGTCTATCACCTAGCACTCCAATGACACCAAAAATTCAAAATTCTCGCAGCGCATTGAAACTTTGCATGCGGGTAGACCTTGACCTGGAGGTCACGTTTTCACCGTCCTTGACCCCCGCTCACCCCTGGGAGTGGAGCTATGGGCGATCAAAGACGATCTCAACATTGGCTCCAAAGTGAAAAATGTTCAGTTCAGTATGCCCCAAATGACCTAAGGAGTCGACCAGCCAAGTCTGAGACTCCTACCATGATATGACCTTTTTGGTCAAAAATGCTGTAAAAAGGCTATAAGTCTATCACCTAGCACTCCAATGACACCAAAAATTCAAAATTCTCGCAGCGCATTGAAACTTTGCATGCGGGTAGACCTTGACCTGGAGGTCACGTTTTCACCGTCCTTGACCCCCGCTCACCCCTGGGAGTGGAGCTATGGGCGATCAAAGACGATCTCAACATTGGCTCCAAAGTGAAAAATGTTCAGTTCAGTATGCCCCAAATGACCTAAGGAGTCGACCAGCCAAGTCTGAGACTCCTACCATGATATGACCTTTTTGGTCAAAAATGCTGTAAAAAGGCTATAAGTCTATCACCTAGCACTCCAATGACACCAAAAATTCAAAATTCTCGCAGCGCATTGAAACTTTGCATGCGGGTAGACCTTGACCTGGAGGTCACGTTTTCACCGTCCTTGACCCCCGCTCACCCCTGGGAGTGGAGCTATGGGCGATCAAAGACGATCTCAACATTGGCTCCAAAGTGAAAAATGTTCAGTTCAGTATGCCCCAAATGACCTAAGGAGTCGACCAGCCAAGTCTGAGACTCCTACCATGATATGACCTTTTTGGTCAAAAATGCTGTAAAAAGGCTATAAGTCTATCACCTAGCACTCCAATGACACCAAAAATTCAAAATTCTCGCAGCGCATTGAAACTTTGCATGCGGGTAGACCTTGACCTGGAGGTCACGTTTTCACCGTCCTTGACCCCCGCTCACCCCTGGGAGTGGAGCTATGGGCGATCAAAGACGATCTCAACATTGGCTCCAAAGTGAAAAATGTTCAGTTCAGTATGCCCCAAATGACCTAAGGAGTCGACCAGCCAAGTCTGAGACTCCTACCATGATATGACCTTTTTGGTCAAAAATGCTGTAAAAAGGCTATAAGTCTATCACCTAGCACTCCAATGACACCAAAAATTCAAAATTCTCGCAGCGCATTGAAACTTTGCATGCGGGTAGACCTTGACCTGGAGGTCACGTTTTCACCGTCCTTGACCCCCGCTCACCCCTGGGAGTGGAGCTATGGGCGATCAAAGACGATCTCAACATTGGCTCCAAAGTGAAAAATGTTCAGTTCAGTATGCCCCAAATGACCTAAGGAGTCGACCAGCCAAGTCTGAGACTCCTACCATGATATGACCTTTTTGGTCAAAAATGCTGTAAAAAGGCTATAAGTCTATCACCTAGCACTCCAATGACACCAAAAATTCAAAATTCTCGCAGCGCATTGAAACTTTGCATGCGGGTAGACCTTGACCTGGAGGTCACGTTTTCACCGTCCTTGACCCCCGCTCACCCCTGGGAGTGGAGCTATGGGCGATCAAAGACGATCTCAACATTGGCTCCAAAGTGAAAAATGTTCAGTTCAGTATGCCCCAAATGACCTAAGGAGTCGACCAGCCAAGTCTGAGACTCCTACCATGATATGACCTTTTTGGTCAAAAATGCTGTAAAAAGGCTATAAGTCTATCACCTAGCACTCCAATGACACCAAAAATTCAAAATTCTCGCAGCGCATTGAAACTTTGCATGCGGGTAGACCTTGACCTGGAGGTCACGTTTTCACCGTCCTTGACCCCCGCTCACCCCTGGGAGTGGAGCTATGGGCGATCAAAGACGATCTCAACATTGGCTCCAAAGTGAAAAATGTTCAGTTCAGTATGCCCCAAATGACCTAAGGAGTCGACCAGCCAAGTCTGAGACTCCTACCATGATATGACCTTTTTGGTCAAAAATGCTGTAAAAAGGCTATAAGTCTATCACCTAGCACTCCAATGACACCAAAAATTCAAAATTCTCGCAGCGCATTGAAACTTTGCATGCGGGTAGACCTTGACCTGGAGGTCACGTTTTCACCGTCCTTGACCCCCGCTCACCCCTGGGAGTGGAGCTATGGGCGATCAAAGACGATCTCAACATTGGCTCCAAAGTGAAAAATGTTCAGTTCAGTATGCCCCAAATGACCTAAGGAGTCGACCAGCCAAGTCTGAGACTCCTACCATGATATGACCTTTTTGGTCAAAAATGCTGTAAAAAGGCTATAAGTCTATCACCTAGCACTCCAATGACACCAAAAATTCAAAATTCTCGCAGCGCATTGAAACTTTGCATGCGGGTAGACCTTGACCTGGAGGTCACGTTTTCACCGTCCTTGACCCCCGCTCACCCCTGGGAGTGGAGCTATGGGCGATCAAAGACGATCTCAACATTGGCTCCAAAGTGAAAAATGTTCAGTTCAGTATGCCCCAAATGACCTAAGGAGTCGACCAGCCAAGTCTGAGACTCCTACCATGATATGACCTTTTTGGTCAAAAATGCTGTAAAAAGGCTATAAGTCTATCACCTAGCACTCCAATGACACCAAAAATTCAAAATTCTCGCAGCGCATTGAAACTTTGCATGCGGGTAGACCTTGACCTGGAGGTCACGTTTTCACCGTCCTTGACCCCCGCTCACCCCTGGGAGTGGAGCTATGGGCGATCAAAGACGATCTCAACATTGGCTCCAAAGTGAAAAATGTTCAGTTCAGTATGCCCCAAATGACCTAAGGAGTCGACCAGCCAAGTCTGAGACTCCTACCATGATATGACCTTTTTGGTCAAAAATGCTGTAAAAAGGCTATAAGTCTATCACCTAGCACTCCAATGACACCAAAAATTCAAAATTCTCGCAGCGCATTGAAACTTTGCATGCGGGTAGACCTTGACCTGGAGGTCACGTTTTCACCGTCCTTGACCCCCGCTCACCCCTGGGAGTGGAGCTATGGGCGATCAAAGACGATCTCAACATTGGCTCCAAAGTGAAAAATGTTCAGTTCAGTATGCCCCAAATGACCTAAGGAGTCGACCAGCCAAGTCTGAGACTCCTACCATGATATGACCTTTTTGGTCAAAAATGCTGTAAAAAGGCTATAAGTCTATCACCTAGCACTCCAATGACACCAAAAATTCAAAATTCTCGCAGCGCATTGAAACTTTGCATGCGGGTAGACCTTGACCTGGAGGTCACGTTTTCACCGTCCTTGACCCCCGCTCACCCCTGGGAGTGGAGCTATGGGCGATCAAAGACGATCTCAACATTGGCTCCAAAGTGAAAAATGTTCAGTTCAGTATGCCCCAAATGACCTAAGGAGTCGACCAGCCAAGTCTGAGACTCCTACCATGATATGACCTTTTTGGTCAAAAATGCTGTAAAAAGGCTATAAGTCTATCACCTAGCACTCCAATGACACCAAAAATTCAAAATTCTCGCAGCGCATTGAAACTTTGCATGCGGGTAGACCTTGACCTGGAGGTCACGTTTTCACCGTCCTTGACCCCCGCTCACCCCTGGGAGTGGAGCTATGGGCGATCAAAGACGATCTCAACATTGGCTCCAAAGTGAAAAATGTTCAGTTCAGTATGCCCCAAATGACCTAAGGAGTCGACCAGCCAAGTCTGAGACTCCTACCATGATATGACCTTTTTGGTCAAAAATGCTGTAAAAAGGCTATAAGTCTATCACCTAGCACTCCAATGACACCAAAAATTCAAAATTCTCGCAGCGCATTGAAACTTTGCATGCGGGTAGACCTTGACCTGGAGGTCACGTTTTCACCGTCCTTGACCCCCGCTCACCCCTGGGAGTGGAGCTATGGGCGATCAAAGACGATCTCAACATTGGCTCCAAAGTGAAAAATGTTCAGTTCAGTATGCCCCAAATGACCTAAGGAGTCGACCAGCCAAGTCTGAGACTCCTACCATGATATGACCTTTTTGGTCAAAAATGCTGTAAAAAGGCTATAAGTCTATCACCTAGCACTCCAATGACACCAAAAATTCAAAATTCTCGCAGCGCATTGAAACTTTGCATGCGGGTAGACCTTGACCTGGAGGTCACGTTTTCACCGTCCTTGACCCCCGCTCACCCCTGGGAGTGGAGCTATGGGCGATCAAAGACGATCTCAACATTGGCTCCAAAGTGAAAAATGTTCAGTTCAGTATGCCCCAAATGACCTAAGGAGTCGACCAGCCAAGTCTGAGACTCCTACCATGATATGACCTTTTTGGTCAAAAATGCTGTAAAAAGGCTATAAGTCTATCACCTAGCACTCCAATGACACCAAAAATTCAAAATTCTCGCAGCGCATTGAAACTTTGCATGCGGGTAGACCTTGACCTGGAGGTCACGTTTTCACCGTCCTTGACCCCCGCTCACCCCTGGGAGTGGAGCTATGGGCGATCAAAGACGATCTCAACATTGGCTCCAAAGTGAAAAATGTTCAGTTCAGTATGCCCCAAATGACCTAAGGAGTCGACCAGCCAAGTCTGAGACTCCTACCATGATATGACCTTTTTGGTCAAAAATGCTGTAAAAAGGCTATAAGTCTATCACCTAGCACTCCAATGACACCAAAAATTCAAAATTCTCGCAGCGCATTGAAACTTTGCATGCGGGTAGACCTTGACCTGGAGGTCACGTTTTCACCGTCCTTGACCCCCGCTCACCCCTGGGAGTGGAGCTATGGGCGATCAAAGACGATCTCAACATTGGCTCCAAAGTGAAAAATGTTCAGTTCAGTATGCCCCAAATGACCTAAGGAGTCGACCAGCCAAGTCTGAGACTCCTACCATGATATGACCTTTTTGGTCAAAAATGCTGTAAAAAGGCTATAAGTCTATCACCTAGCACTCCAATGACACCAAAAATTCAAAATTCTCGCAGCGCATTGAAACTTTGCATGCGGGTAGACCTTGACCTGGAGGTCACGTTTTCACCGTCCTTGACCCCCGCTCACCCCTGGGAGTGGAGCTATGGGCGATCAAAGACGATCTCAACATTGGCTCCAAAGTGAAAAATGTTCAGTTCAGTATGCCCCAAATGACCTAAGGAGTCGACCAGCCAAGTCTGAGACTCCTACCATGATATGACCTTTTTGGTCAAAAATGCTGTAAAAAGGCTATAAGTCTATCACCTAGCACTCCAATGACACCAAAAATTCAAAATTCTCGCAGCGCATTGAAACTTTGCATGCGGGTAGACCTTGACCTGGAGGTCACGTTTTCACCGTCCTTGACCCCCGCTCACCCCTGGGAGTGGAGCTATGGGCGATCAAAGACGATCTCAACATTGGCTCCAAAGTGAAAAATGTTCAGTTCAGTATGCCCCAAATGACCTAAGGAGTCGACCAGCCAAGTCTGAGACTCCTACCATGATATGACCTTTTTGGTCAAAAATGCTGTAAAAAGGCTATAAGTCTATCACCTAGCACTCCAATGACACCAAAAATTCAAAATTCTCGCAGCGCATTGAAACTTTGCATGCGGGTAGACCTTGACCTGGAGGTCACGTTTTCACCGTCCTTGACCCCCGCTCACCCCTGGGAGTGGAGCTATGGGCGATCAAAGACGATCTCAACATTGGCTCCAAAGTGAAAAATGTTCAGTTCAGTATGCCCCAAATGACCTAAGGAGTCGACCAGCCAAGTCTGAGACTCCTACCATGATATGACCTTTTTGGTCAAAAATGCTGTAAAAAGGCTATAAGTCTATCACCTAGCACTCCAATGACACCAAAAATTCAAAATTCTCGCAGCGCATTGAAACTTTGCATGCGGGTAGACCTTGACCTGGAGGTCACGTTTTCACCGTCCTTGACCCCCGCTCACCCCTGGGAGTGGAGCTATGGGCGATCAAAGACGATCTCAACATTGGCTCCAAAGTGAAAAATGTTCAGTTCAGTATGCCCCAAATGACCTAAGGAGTCGACCAGCCAAGTCTGAGACTCCTACCATGATATGACCTTTTTGGTCAAAAATGCTGTAAAAAGGCTATAAGTCTATCACCTAGCACTCCAATGACACCAAAAATTCAAAATTCTCGCAGCGCATTGAAACTTTGCATGCGGGTAGACCTTGACCTGGAGGTCACGTTTTCACCGTCCTTGACCCCCGCTCACCCCTGGGAGTGGAGCTATGGGCGATCAAAGACGATCTCAACATTGGCTCCAAAGTGAAAAATGTTCAGTTCAGTATGCCCCAAATGACCTAAGGAGTCGACCAGCCAAGTCTGAGACTCCTACCATGATATGACCTTTTTGGTCAAAAATGCTGTAAAAAGGCTATAAGTCTATCACCTAGCACTCCAATGACACCAAAAATTCAAAATTCTCGCAGCGCATTGAAACTTTGCATGCGGGTAGACCTTGACCTGGAGGTCACGTTTTCACCGTCCTTGACCCCCGCTCACCCCTGGGAGTGGAGCTATGGGCGATCAAAGACGATCTCAACATTGGCTCCAAAGTGAAAAATGTTCAGTTCAGTATGCCCCAAATGACCTAAGGAGTCGACCAGCCAAGTCTGAGACTCCTACCATGATATGACCTTTTTGGTCAAAAATGCTGTAAAAAGGCTATAAGTCTATCACCTAGCACTCCAATGACACCAAAAATTCAAAATTCTCGCAGCGCATTGAAACTTTGCATGCGGGTAGACCTTGACCTGGAGGTCACGTTTTCACCGTCCTTGACCCCCGCTCACCCCTGGGAGTGGAGCTATGGGCGATCAAAGACGATCTCAACATTGGCTCCAAAGTGAAAAATGTTCAGTTCAGTATGCCCCAAATGACCTAAGGAGTCGACCAGCCAAGTCTGAGACTCCTACCATGATATGACCTTTTTGGTCAAAAATGCTGTAAAAAGGCTATAAGTCTATCACCTAGCACTCCAATGACACCAAAAATTCAAAATTCTCGCAGCGCATTGAAACTTTGCATGCGGGTAGACCTTGACCTGGAGGTCACGTTTTCACCGTCCTTGACCCCCGCTCACCCCTGGGAGTGGAGCTATGGGCGATCAAAGACGATCTCAACATTGGCTCCAAAGTGAAAAATGTTCAGTTCAGTATGCCCCAAATGACCTAAGGAGTCGACCAGCCAAGTCTGAGACTCCTACCATGATATGACCTTTTTGGTCAAAAATGCTGTAAAAAGGCTATAAGTCTATCACCTAGCACTCCAATGACACCAAAAATTCAAAATTCTCGCAG
Source organism: Haliotis rufescens (assembly GCF_023055435.1). Classification (NCBI taxonomy): domain Eukaryota; kingdom Metazoa; phylum Mollusca; class Gastropoda; order Lepetellida; family Haliotidae; genus Haliotis; species Haliotis rufescens. The sequence continues at coordinate 7,088 of NW_025964116.1, read as the reverse complement.
CGCATTGAAACTTTGCATGCGGGTAGACCTTGACCTGGAGGTCACGTTTTCACCGTCCTTGACCCCCGCTCACCCCTGGGAGTGGAGCTATGGGCGATCAAAGACGATCTCAACATTGGCTCCAAAGTGAAAAATGTTCAGTTCAGTATGCCCCAAATGACCTAAGGAGTCGACCAGCCAAGTCTGAGACTCCTACCATGATATGACCTTTTTGGTCAAAAATGCTGTAAAAAGGCTATAAGTCTATCACCTAGCACTCCAATGACACCAAAAATTCAAAATTCTCGCAGCGCATTGAAACTTTGCATGCGGGTAGACCTTGACCTGGAGGTCACGTTTTCACCGTCCTTGACCCCCGCTCACCCCTGGGAGTGGAGCTATGGGCGATCAAAGACGATCTCAACATTGGCTCCAAAGTGAAAAATGTTCAGTTCAGTATGCCCCAAATGACCTAAGGAGTCGACCAGCCAAGTCTGAGACTCCTACCATGATATGACCTTTTTGGTCAAAAATGCTGTAAAAAGGCTATAAGTCTATCACCTAGCACTCCAATGACACCAAAAATTCAAAATTCTCGCAGCGCATTGAAACTTTGCATGCGGGTAGACCTTGACCTGGAGGTCACGTTTTCACCGTCCTTGACCCCCGCTCACCCCTGGGAGTGGAGCTATGGGCGATCAAAGACGATCTCAACATTGGCTCCAAAGTGAAAAATGTTCAGTTCAGTATGCCCCAAATGACCTAAGGAGTCGACCAGCCAAGTCTGAGACTCCTACCATGATATGACCTTTTTGGTCAAAAATGCTGTAAAAAGGCTATAAGTCTATCACCTAGCACTCCAATGACACCAAAAATTCAAAATTCTCGCAGCGCATTGAAACTTTGCATGCGGGTAGACCTTGACCTGGAGGTCACGTTTTCACCGTCCTTGACCCCCGCTCACCCCTGGGAGTGGAGCTATGGGCGATCAAAGACGATCTCAACATTGGCTCCAAAGTGAAAAATGTTCAGTTCAGTATGCCCCAAATGACCTAAGGAGTCGACCAGCCAAGTCTGAGACTCCTACCATGATATGACCTTTTTGGTCAAAAATGCTGTAAAAAGGCTATAAGTCTATCACCTAGCACTCCAATGACACCAAAAATTCAAAATTCTCGCAGCGCATTGAAACTTTGCATGCGGGTAGACCTTGACCTGGAGGTCACGTTTTCACCGTCCTTGACCCCCGCTCACCCCTGGGAGTGGAGCTATGGGCGATCAAAGACGATCTCAACATTGGCTCCAAAGTGAAAAATGTTCAGTTCAGTATGCCCCAAATGACCTAAGGAGTCGACCAGCCAAGTCTGAGACTCCTACCATGATATGACCTTTTTGGTCAAAAATGCTGTAAAAAGGCTATAAGTCTATCACCTAGCACTCCAATGACACCAAAAATTCAAAATTCTCGCAGCGCATTGAAACTTTGCATGCGGGTAGACCTTGACCTGGAGGTCACGTTTTCACCGTCCTTGACCCCCGCTCACCCCTGGGAGTGGAGCTATGGGCGATCAAAGACGATCTCAACATTGGCTCCAAAGTGAAAAATGTTCAGTTCAGTATGCCCCAAATGACCTAAGGAGTCGACCAGCCAAGTCTGAGACTCCTACCATGATATGACCTTTTTGGTCAAAAATGCTGTAAAAAGGCTATAAGTCTATCACCTAGCACTCCAATGACACCAAAAATTCAAAATTCTCGCAGCGCATTGAAACTTTGCATGCGGGTAGACCTTGACCTGGAGGTCACGTTTTCACCGTCCTTGACCCCCGCTCACCCCTGGGAGTGGAGCTATGGGCGATCAAAGACGATCTCAACATTGGCTCCAAAGTGAAAAATGTTCAGTTCAGTATGCCCCAAATGACCTAAGGAGTCGACCAGCCAAGTCTGAGACTCCTACCATGATATGACCTTTTTGGTCAAAAATGCTGTAAAAAGGCTATAAGTCTATCACCTAGCACTCCAATGACACCAAAAATTCAAAATTCTCGCAGCGCATTGAAACTTTGCATGCGGGTAGACCTTGACCTGGAGGTCACGTTTTCACCGTCCTTGACCCCCGCTCACCCCTGGGAGTGGAGCTATGGGCGATCAAAGACGATCTCAACATTGGCTCCAAAGTGAAAAATGTTCAGTTCAGTATGCCCCAAATGACCTAAGGAGTCGACCAGCCAAGTCTGAGACTCCTACCATGATATGACCTTTTTGGTCAAAAATGCTGTAAAAAGGCTATAAGTCTATCACCTAGCACTCCAATGACACCAAAAATTCAAAATTCTCGCAGCGCATTGAAACTTTGCATGCGGGTAGACCTTGACCTGGAGGTCACGTTTTCACCGTCCTTGACCCCCGCTCACCCCTGGGAGTGGAGCTATGGGCGATCAAAGACGATCTCAACATTGGCTCCAAAGTGAAAAATGTTCAGTTCAGTATGCCCCAAATGACCTAAGGAGTCGACCAGCCAAGTCTGAGACTCCTACCATGATATGACCTTTTTGGTCAAAAATGCTGTAAAAAGGCTATAAGTCTATCACCTAGCACTCCAATGACACCAAAAATTCAAAATTCTCGCAGCGCATTGAAACTTTGCATGCGGGTAGACCTTGACCTGGAGGTCACGTTTTCACCGTCCTTGACCCCCGCTCACCCCTGGGAGTGGAGCTATGGGCGATCAAAGACGATCTCAACATTGGCTCCAAAGTGAAAAATGTTCAGTTCAGTATGCCCCAAATGACCTAAGGAGTCGACCAGCCAAGTCTGAGACTCCTACCATGATATGACCTTTTTGGTCAAAAATGCTGTAAAAAGGCTATAAGTCTATCACCTAGCACTCCAATGACACCAAAAATTCAAAATTCTCGCAGCGCATTGAAACTTTGCATGCGGGTAGACCTTGACCTGGAGGTCACGTTTTCACCGTCCTTGACCCCCGCTCACCCCTGGGAGTGGAGCTATGGGCGATCAAAGACGATCTCAACATTGGCTCCAAAGTGAAAAATGTTCAGTTCAGTATGCCCCAAATGACCTAAGGAGTCGACCAGCCAAGTCTGAGACTCCTACCATGATATGACCTTTTTGGTCAAAAATGCTGTAAAAAGGCTATAAGTCTATCACCTAGCACTCCAATGACACCAAAAATTCAAAATTCTCGCAGCGCATTGAAACTTTGCATGCGGGTAGACCTTGACCTGGAGGTCACGTTTTCACCGTCCTTGACCCCCGCTCACCCCTGGGAGTGGAGCTATGGGCGATCAAAGACGATCTCAACATTGGCTCCAAAGTGAAAAATGTTCAGTTCAGTATGCCCCAAATGACCTAAGGAGTCGACCAGCCAAGTCTGAGACTCCTACCATGATATGACCTTTTTGGTCAAAAATGCTGTAAAAAGGCTATAAGTCTATCACCTAGCACTCCAATGACACCAAAAATTCAAAATTCTCGCAGCGCATTGAAACTTTGCATGCGGGTAGACCTTGACCTGGAGGTCACGTTTTCACCGTCCTTGACCCCCGCTCACCCCTGGGAGTGGAGCTATGGGCGATCAAAGACGATCTCAACATTGGCTCCAAAGTGAAAAATGTTCAGTTCAGTATGCCCCAAATGACCTAAGGAGTCGACCAGCCAAGTCTGAGACTCCTACCATGATATGACCTTTTTGGTCAAAAATGCTGTAAAAAGGCTATAAGTCTATCACCTAGCACTCCAATGACACCAAAAATTCAAAATTCTCGCAGCGCATTGAAACTTTGCATGCGGGTAGACCTTGACCTGGAGGTCACGTTTTCACCGTCCTTGACCCCCGCTCACCCCTGGGAGTGGAGCTATGGGCGATCAAAGACGATCTCAACATTGGCTCCAAAGTGAAAAATGTTCAGTTCAGTATGCCCCAAATGACCTAAGGAGTCGACCAGCCAAGTCTGAGACTCCTACCATGATATGACCTTTTTGGTCAAAAATGCTGTAAAAAGGCTATAAGTCTATCACCTAGCACTCCAATGACACCAAAAATTCAAAATTCTCGCAGCGCATTGAAACTTTGCATGCGGGTAGACCTTGACCTGGAGGTCACGTTTTCACCGTCCTTGACCCCCGCTCACCCCTGGGAGTGGAGCTATGGGCGATCAAAGACGATCTCAACATTGGCTCCAAAGTGAAAAATGTTCAGTTCAGTATGCCCCAAATGACCTAAGGAGTCGACCAGCCAAGTCTGAGACTCCTACCATGATATGACCTTTTTGGTCAAAAATGCTGTAAAAAGGCTATAAGTCTATCACCTAGCACTCCAATGACACCAAAAATTCAAAATTCTCGCAGCGCATTGAAACTTTGCATGCGGGTAGACCTTGACCTGGAGGTCACGTTTTCACCGTCCTTGACCCCCGCTCACCCCTGGGAGTGGAGCTATGGGCGATCAAAGACGATCTCAACATTGGCTCCAAAGTGAAAAATGTTCAGTTCAGTATGCCCCAAATGACCTAAGGAGTCGACCAGCCAAGTCTGAGACTCCTACCATGATATGACCTTTTTGGTCAAAAATGCTGTAAAAAGGCTATAAGTCTATCACCTAGCACTCCAATGACACCAAAAATTCAAAATTCTCGCAGCGCATTGAAACTTTGCATGCGGGTAGACCTTGACCTGGAGGTCACGTTTTCACCGTCCTTGACCCCCGCTCACCCCTGGGAGTGGAGCTATGGGCGATCAAAGACGATCTCAACATTGGCTCCAAAGTGAAAAATGTTCAGTTCAGTATGCCCCAAATGACCTAAGGAGTCGACCAGCCAAGTCTGAGACTCCTACCATGATATGACCTTTTTGGTCAAAAATGCTGTAAAAAGGCTATAAGTCTATCACCTAGCACTCCAATGACACCAAAAATTCAAAATTCTCGCAGCGCATTGAAACTTTGCATGCGGGTAGACCTTGACCTGGAGGTCACGTTTTCACCGTCCTTGACCCCCGCTCACCCCTGGGAGTGGAGCTATGGGCGATCAAAGACGATCTCAACATTGGCTCCAAAGTGAAAAATGTTCAGTTCAGTATGCCCCAAATGACCTAAGGAGTCGACCAGCCAAGTCTGAGACTCCTACCATGATATGACCTTTTTGGTCAAAAATGCTGTAAAAAGGCTATAAGTCTATCACCTAGCACTCCAATGACACCAAAAATTCAAAATTCTCGCAGCGCATTGAAACTTTGCATGCGGGTAGACCTTGACCTGGAGGTCACGTTTTCACCGTCCTTGACCCCCGCTCACCCCTGGGAGTGGAGCTATGGGCGATCAAAGACGATCTCAACATTGGCTCCAAAGTGAAAAATGTTCAGTTCAGTATGCCCCAAATGACCTAAGGAGTCGACCAGCCAAGTCTGAGACTCCTACCATGATATGACCTTTTTGGTCAAAAATGCTGTAAAAAGGCTATAAGTCTATCACCTAGCACTCCAATGACACCAAAAATTCAAAATTCTCGCAGCGCATTGAAACTTTGCATGCGGGTAGACCTTGACCTGGAGGTCACGTTTTCACCGTCCTTGACCCCCGCTCACCCCTGGGAGTGGAGCTATGGGCGATCAAAGACGATCTCAACATTGGCTCCAAAGTGAAAAATGTTCAGTTCAGTATGCCCCAAATGACCTAAGGAGTCGACCAGCCAAGTCTGAGACTCCTACCATGATATGACCTTTTTGGTCAAAAATGCTGTAAAAAGGCTATAAGTCTATCACCTAGCACTCCAATGACACCAAAAATTCAAAATTCTCGCAGCGCATTGAAACTTTGCATGCGGGTAGACCTTGACCTGGAGGTCACGTTTTCACCGTCCTTGACCCCCGCTCACCCCTGGGAGTGGAGCTATGGGCGATCAAAGACGATCTCAACATTGGCTCCAAAGTGAAAAATGTTCAGTTCAGTATGCCCCAAATGACCTAAGGAGTCGACCAGCCAAGTCTGAGACTCCTACCATGATATGACCTTTTTGGTCAAAAATGCTGTAAAAAGGCTATAAGTCTATCACCTAGCACTCCAATGACACCAAAAATTCAAAATTCTCGCAGCGCATTGAAACTTTGCATGCGGGTAGACCTTGACCTGGAGGTCACGTTTTCACCGTCCTTGACCCCCGCTCACCCCTGGGAGTGGAGCTATGGGCGATCAAAGACGATCTCAACATTGGCTCCAAAGTGAAAAATGTTCAGTTCAGTATGCCCCAAATGACCTAAGGAGTCGACCAGCCAAGTCTGAGACTCCTACCATGATATGACCTTTTTGGTCAAAAATGCTGTAAAAAGGCTATAAGTCTATCACCTAGCACTCCAATGACACCAAAAATTCAAAATTCTCGCAGCGCATTGAAACTTTGCATGCGGGTAGACCTTGACCTGGAGGTCACGTTTTCACCGTCCTTGACCCCCGCTCACCCCTGGGAGTGGAGCTATGGGCGATCAAAGACGATCTCAACATTGGCTCCAAAGTGAAAAATGTTCAGTTCAGTATGCCCCAAATGACCTAAGGAGTCGACCAGCCAAGTCTGAGACTCCTACCATGATATGACCTTTTTGGTCAAAAATGCTGTAAAAAGGCTATAAGTCTATCACCTAGCACTCCAATGACACCAAAAATTCAAAATTCTCGCAGCGCATTGAAACTTTGCATGCGGGTAGACCTTGACCTGGAGGTCACGTTTTCACCGTCCTTGACCCCCGCTCACCCCTGGGAGTGGAGCTATGGGCGATCAAAGACGATCTCAACATTGGCTCCAAAGTGAAAAATGTTCAGTTCAGTATGCCCCAAATGACCTAAGGAGTCGACCAGCCAAGTCTGAGACTCCTACCATGATATGACCTTTTTGGTCAAAAATGCTGTAAAAAGGCTATAAGTCTATCACCTAGCACTCCAATGACACCAAAAATTCAAAATTCTCGCAGCGCATTGAAACTTTGCATGCGGGTAGACCTTGACCTGGAGGTCACGTTTTCACCGTCCTTGACCCCCGCTCACCCCTGGGAGTGGAGCTATGGGCGATCAAAGACGATCTCAACATTGGCTCCAAAGT
>NW_025964115.1:15000-31262 GCF_023055435.1 Haliotis rufescens | reverse complement strand
GTGTAACGTCCTGTGAATGTAATGAATATGTTACCTCGATAATAATAGAAACACGATGTTTTCTTATATGCATGGACTAGATAAAAGGTTGGAGTGTTACCATATCGACCAATGTTTGTAATCTATGTATTTGAATCCTTTCCAGTGCTTGCACCCACAATCATCCAAAGCGCACTCCCCGCACTCCTCTCTAGTGTAGGAAAACGTGAAATGTAAGTAATGACTTCATGTACTAAAAGCTAATTTCATTCAAGATGCTTTTGTTCTTCATTTGATATCATGTTTGTCGAAAAGTCGATTGATATGTGTGATATTGCAAACTGTATGTTGTCATAAGCAAGAAAAGTTGAAATTTCCGAAGCAATTGGCCGATAATTTACTTGGCCAGGCTTCGATTATTGACAGCCACCATGATGAGGTTAGATATATTCTGACTTCCTTCATTCCCTTCATTCAATACTTTTCTATATGTTACAAACGATGGATTTCGTGTATGGAGCATGTATAATGTCGACGTGTGCTTTCAATCAAAGTAAGATGATTTCTTTTTCAAATGGCAATTAATGCCAATTGCTTTACAGACATCCTTGAAGGTATGTATCTATTGTAGTGTAGTTGTTATACTCATGTTCAGTGTTAGAGATTGCATGCCATGTATGAAAGTACCGGGTATGTGTTTGTCCTTGTTTTCAGTGTAAAAGATGAGAGGCCCTCTGTAACAGTGTTGTGTATGTGTTTGTAAATCATGCTCAGTGCCAGAGATGTCATGCCATGTATGAAAGTATCGTGTTTGTTCTCAGTGTGGAGGCCGGACTTCTGGAACATGTGAGGGATGAGATGCTCTCTGTGGTGGACAAGCTGAAGGAGTCTGTGGAGGGAGCAGAGAAGGTGAATACAATTCACGCATATTACTTCAGAACTCATTATATGTAGAGGAAGCAGAGAAGGTGGATGCAATTCAAGCACTTTATCTCTCGACTCATTATATGTGGAGGAAGCAGAGAAGGTGAATACAATTCACTCACATTATCTCTCAACTCATTTTATGTGGAGTGAGCACAGGAGGTGAATCCAATTCATGCACATTACTTCAGAACTCATCATATGTAGAGGACCCAGAGAAGTTGAATACAATTCACGCACATTATCATTCAACTCATCATATGTGGAGGCAGCAGAGAAGGTGAATACAATTCATGCACATTATCATTCAACTCATTATGTGTGGAGGAAGCAGAGAAGGTGAATATCAACAATAACATTCGGAACACGATGAGCTGTGTGTTAACGTGAAGATAAGTCTCCACAAGACTGTATGTCGAGAGGGATGACTTCAACTTTCCAATAATCAACTTACACTTTTTATGAAGCAAATTCCAGCAGCCCAAGCAATTGGTGCCACCATCTAACAACTTATGAGTATAATTACTAGAAGACCACTGTTGACCCTTCCCCAAAATGACCGGGCAGCCCAAGTCAAAATTGTTCAGTATACATCAGGAAACTCAAAAACACGTTCGAACCTTTGTTTATATCATTTGGTCACGGGACCTACAGGTTGGTCCTTGACTAAATAGAGGATGCTCGTTCTATAAAGATTTCATAGAGCGTTATACGAGTCTTGCTCAAAAGCTGTTTGATTCAGGAAAAACGTTTAAGGTTTTTGAAACATCAGTGACTGAAAGAAAGTATGATGCAGTTCCCTATGTTGACTTTTGTCATGTTCACTTTCTTTTTAGATGAATATTTGACTTGCCTGTGTAGGTGTGGGTCATCTTTTCGCAAACGCCTCATATCATATATATTTTATAGAGATTCAGAGACATGATGATACTATAGTCAGTAGCATACGATAAATTCATATGGATTATGGAAATGTTTTGTCGTTTTTATCAACATATAAAGTTGACATCAGACTTACAAATTCACATATATTTTATCTTCGTAGTAAATACGACAATCAGTACAAATCTCGATAAAACAGCATTTCGAAACGTTTTCTAGGTCTTGTGTCTGAATTCAGTGACAAAGTATCTGATCATTACGTTCAGATCGCCACGAACCTTGAGGGCAACCTGAAGACAGCTGCCCAGGGTCTGACCAGTGGCCAGGATGTCAAAGCCCTCGCCCAGATGGTGCTGTCCACCCTGGAGAAGGATGTCGAGTCAATGATGGGTACTACTATAGGCATATACAACATATATGTATAAGATTAAATATGAAGCACATGGCGATAAAAGCTTTCAGTTAGATTGTGCAGTTAAATGCCTGTGTCAGTGTTTGAATAATGTTATGCTGACTTATGTGCTTCCACGTGGATAACCTCACTGAGATGACCTTCTTTGTATTCATTTGAAGTAGAACTTCCTGTTTTGTTCATTGTTTCAGAAAAGGGAACATTTGACGTTGATATTGATGCGTTGATCCAGAATATTGTCCCCAACGCTGTTGCAAAGGTTAATATCACGATCGATTGCAGAGAAACGTTTTGAGGATTCTACACACAGACGTTATATTAAGCCAAAATATTTAGATATAAAGGGGGGTTAATCCATATACCAACTCTCAACCATCACTATGACTGAGGGACTCCCACTCTATATTGTGCACTGGACAGTACTATCGGTACAACGCCCGTTCTCAAATCGTCAATACTCACCTCCAGCAGCGCCACACCCATAGAATACCATGGCCAGCAATAAGCCCAGGCCTTTTCCCCCCTTAAACACGCCTGTGGCAATATAGGGAGGCGTGTGCGTCACCGCCTTAGGCCGCCAACCACGCTGGTTGAACTTTCCAGGTGTTGAAGAGGCGTGGGGCAGAAACCTGGAAATCGCCTTTGGGAGACTGATACGCATTTAGCCTAAGCGAGTTAATGAATGTTTAACAAATCGTGCGACAATTACAAACGACTGATGCAAACACGTAAAATATTCCCATCTTACCCCTATCGTCTTTCAACATCGTTGGCGGTCATAACGTCATGCCATACTTCACTACCTTGAAATGTGTTTCCAATTTGTCCGTATTTATGATGCAACTATTACCAGAAATCTCATAAAAAATATAATTCCGAAAACCTCTACAGTTAAAGAATAAAACTACAGTGAAGCGGAGAGTTGTGACAGTGGTGTATGTTTTCAGCTCTTCTCCAAGCACAGCCGTCGTGGTCTTCTCGGCGATATTTTCAACGGATTGAAGGACACTGTGGGTGATACTCTTGGTCTTCTGACTGGCACCGCCTTTGCCGATCTTAAAACATTCCTCGGAAGCGCTGTTACAACTGCCACACAAGCTCTTTCCCCGGCACTGGGTAACCTGAAGGGTCTCGCCCAGACAGTAAGTTCCATTGAAACATTGTATTTAGTGGCTCGACCAGACAATATGTTCTATTGCAACATTGTATTTAGTGGCTCGACCAGACAGTAAGTTCCATTGCAACATTGTATTTACAGGCTCGACCAGACAATATGTTCCATTGCAACATTGTATTTAGTGGCTCAACCAGACAATATGTTCCATTGAAACATTGTATTTAGTGGCTCGACCAGGCAGTACGTTCCATTGAAACATTGTATTAAGTAGCTCGACCAGACAGTAAGTTCCATTGAAACATTGTATTTAGTGGCTCGACCAGACAGTAAGTTCCATTGAAACATTGTATTTAGTGGCTCGACCAGACAGTACGTTCTATTGAAACATTGTATTTAGTGGCGACCACACAGCACGTTCTATTGAAACATTGTATTTCGTGGCTCGCCCAGACAGTACAAGCACGTTCTATTGAAACATTGTATTTAGTGGCTCGACCAGACAGTACGTTGTATTGAAACATTGTATTTCGTGGCTCGACCGGATATTTAGTCCCATTGAAACATTGTTTTTAGTGGCTCGACCAGACAGTACGTTCTATTGAAACATTGTATTTAGTGGCGACCACACAGCACGTTCTATTGAAACATTGTATTTCGTGGCTCGCCCAGACAGTACAAGCACGTTCTATTGAAACATTGTATTTAGTGGCTCGACCAGACAGTACGTTGTATTGAAACATTGTATTTCGTGGCTCGACCGGATATTTAGTCCCATTGAAACATTGTTTTTAGTGGCTCGACCAGACAGTACGTTCTATTGAAACATTGTATTTCGTGGCTCGACCACACAGCACGTTCTATTGAAACATTGTATTTCGTGGCTCGCCCAGACAGTACAAGCACGTTCTATTGAAACATTGTATTTAGTGGCTCGACCAGACAGTACGTTCCATTGCAACATTGTATTTAGTGGCTCGACCAGACAGTACGTTGTATTGAAACATTGTATTTCGTGGCTCGACCGGATATTTAGTCCCATTGAAACATTGTTTTTAGTGGCTCGACCAGAGAGTACGTTCTATTGAAACATTGTATTTCGTGGCTCGACCACACAGTACGTTCTATTGAAACATTGTATTTAGTGGCTCGACCACACATTACGTTCCATTGCAACATTGTATTTAGTGGCTCGCCCAGACAGTACGTTGTATTGAAACATTGTATTTCGTGGCTCGACCGGATATTAAGTCCCATTGAAACATTGTTTTTAGTGGCTCGACCAGACAGTACGTTCTATTGAAACATTGTATTTCGTGGCTCGACCACACAGTACGTTCTATTGAAACATTGTATTTCGTGGCTCGACCACACAGTACGTTCTATTGAAACATTGTATTTAGTGGCTCGGCCAGACAGAAGGAAGTACGTTCTGTTGAAACATTGTTTTTAGTGGCTCGCCCAGACAGTACGAGTACGTTCCATTGAAACATTGTTATCAGGGCCTCGTCCAGACAGTAAGTTTCATTGAAACAACGAATTCAAAGGTTGACCCAGACAGTAAGTTACATTGCAACATTGTATTCACGCATGTAACATCTGTGTCTGTGTCCAGTTCCTAGCCCAAGCTGGACAAGCCACCGCACAGGTCGCTGCCGAGGCCGTCAAGTTCTTCAAGCCATTCCAGACTCAACTGGGATCCGTCTTCACTCAGATCAAGAGTGTAGCTGAAAAACTGACGGGACATTAAACGAGTATACAAGAGATTTAGAATAAAACAACATATTAAAACATTGCCTCCTTGTTTATTCGGTGACGTATGAATGTGTGTATCCGTGTTATACACCATTGTGTGAAACCCACTCTCAATGTCAGTACATTCCGACATACACAATAAGTGACGCTGCAAGATTATTTACACACTCACCTCAGCAAGTAGGACCTATGTCCTGCATACAGAACATATTGAACAATTCGGTGAGAAAGACAAATAGACAGTACCTGTCTACCCCAGCAGAGACAAAATATGAATTAAATCGTGTACGTATTTATTTGAGAAACAAATCAAAGGGGATACCATTTTTATATATAACAGCGTTATAACCTGTACCGACATGCAATAAAGAAATTGTTCATCCGTACACCTTATGCTACTCCAACTTCTAAATGCCTCTCAAAGACGATAACTTTTTGGGAAGATTCTGCCATTTCTGCTTGTTTTCTTGGCGCCTTACTCCGTGTAGCGCTGCCTTGGCCTTTACCTATTGCGTGTTATCCCGTGACCGTGCAGGCACTGGCAAGTATGTGGCTAGATATGTTCTCATTAATTCGCACATGTAAACTTTTCAGATTTAGATTGCCCATCGATCTGATCTCAAATAGGACTTTATTAAACGATTCTCTGTAAACATGATGGTGCAGAATGTGAGGCTTCGTGATTTTACAGTCCCTATATTTTTCGTGAATGAAATGTCTACCTGATACATTGCTACAGATAATAAAGAAGTTGTTATCCATAAAGCTTTCATGTCTATCTATCTACAATCCCTGCTGTCTGTAGGTATTCCCGGTACAATCCTTGCTGTCTGTAGGTATGTTCTGGTACAATGCCTGCTGTCTGTCTATATGTTCTGGTAGAATCCCTGCTGTCTGTAGGTATGTTCTGGTACAATCCCTGCTGCCTATAGGTATGTTCTGGAACAATCCCTGCTGTCTGTAGGTATGTTCTGGTACAATCCCTGCTGTCTGTCTGTATGTTCTGGTACAATCACTGCTATCTATATATTCTGGTACAATCCTTGATGTCTGTCTATATGTTCTGGTGCAATCACTGGTGTCTGTCTTTTTTCTGATACAATCACTGCTGTCTGTCAAATGTTCTGGTAAAATCCCTGTAAGTAATAGTGGTTGCACTGTGTATCTTGTCATGTCCGCCGGTCGTTGGCCTTGTTGTGTGGCAGATCACTAGTATGCCATTCACTCCAATAACTTGCCAACATTCACAGTGTTGGGCGATGTAACTTTTACAGTTTAAGGTTATAACACATTTATATTGTGGGGTGATAATACATTCACAGTGTAAGGTTATAACATATTTATATCCTGGCGTGACACTACATTCACAGTGTAAGGTTATAACACATTTATACTGATGGGTGATAATACATTCACGTGTTAGGTTATATCACATGTATACTGTGGGATGATATACATTCACAGTGTAAGGTTATAACATATTTATACTGTTGGGTGATAATACATTCACAGTGTAAGGTTATATCACATTTATACTGTGGGATGATATACATTCATAGTGTAAGGTTATAACATATTTATACTGTTGGGTGATAATACATTCACAGTGTAAGGTTATAACACATGTGTACTGTCGGGTGATAATACATTCACAGTATAACGTTATAACATATTTTTACCCTGGCGTGATAATATATTCACAGTGTAAGATTATATCAACTTTATACTGCGGGGTGATAATACATACACACTGTAAGGTGATATTATTTTCACAGTGTAAGGTTATAACATTTTTATACTGTGGGGTGATAATGTATTCACAGTGTAAGGTTTAATACATTTATACTGCAGGGTGATATCACTTTCACAGTGTAAGGTTATAACATAGTCATACTGTGGGATGATATACATGCACGGTGTAGGGCTATATAACATTTCCATTTTATTATGATAATACCCTCAAAGTGTAGGTTGATAAAACATTCATGGTGTGCAGTAATATCTACTTCACGGTGTGAGATGGAAACACTTTGACAGTGAAGGTTGATAAAACATTCATGGTGTGCAGTAATATCTAATTCCGCTGTCTGTCTGTATGTCCTGGTACAATCCCTGCTCTCTGTCTGTATGTCCTGGTACAATCACTGCTGTCTGTCTAAATATTCTGGTACAATCTCTGCTGTCTGTCTGTATGTTCTGGTACAATCACTGCTATCTATATATTCTGGTACAATCCTTGATGTCTGTCTATATGTTCTGGTGCAATCACTGGTGTCTGTCTTTTTTCTGATACAATCACTGCTGTCTGTCAAATGTTCTGGTAAAATCCCTGTAAGTAATAGTGGTTGCACTGTGTATCTTGTCATGTCCGCCGGTCGATGGCCGTGTTGTGTGCCAGATCACTAGTATGCCATTCACTCCAATAACTTGCCAACACTCACAGTGTTGGGCGATGTAACTTTTACAGTTTAAGGTTATAACACATTTATATTGTGGGGTGATAATACATTCACAGTGTAAGGTTATAACATATTTATATCCTGGCGTAACACTACATTCACAGTGTAAGGTTATAACACATTTATACTGATGGGTGATAATACATTCACGTGTTAGGTTATATCACATGTATACTGTGGGATGATATACATTCACAGTGTAAGGTTATAACATATTTATACTGTTGGGTGATAATACATTCACAGTGTAAGGTTATATCACATTTATACTGTGGGATGAAATACATTCATAGTGTAAGGTTATAACATATTTATACTGTTGGGTGATAATACATTCACAGTGTAAGGTTATAACACATGTGTACTGTCGGGTGATAATACATTCACAGTATAAGGTTATAACATATTTTTACCCTGGCGTGATAATATATTCACAGCGTAAGGTTATATCACATTTATACTGTGGGATGATATACATTCACAGTGTAAGGTTATAACATATTTATACTGTTGGGTGATAATACATTCACAGTGTAAGGTTATAACACATGTGTACTGTCGGGTGATAATACATTCACAGTATAACGTTATAACATATTTTTACCCTGGTGTGATAATATATTCACAGTGTAAGCTTATATCACATTTATACTGTGGGGTGATAATACATACACACTGTAAGGTGATATCATTTTCACAGTGTAAGGTTATAACATTTTTATACTGTGGGGTGATAATGTATTCACAGTGTAAGGTTTAATACATTTATACTGCAGGGTGATATCACTTTCACAGTGTAAGGTTATAACATAGTCATACTGTGGGATGATATACATGCACGGTGTAGGGCTATATAACATTTCCATTTTATTATGATAATACCCTCAAAGTGTAGGTTGATAAAACATTCATGGTGTGCAGTAATATCTACTTCACGGTGTGAGATGGAAACACTTTGACAGTGTAGGTTGATAAAACATTCATGGTGTGCAGTAATATCTACTTCACGGTGTGAGATGGAAACACTTTGACAGTGTAGGTTGATAAAACATTCATGGTGTGCAGTAATATCTACTTCACGGTGTGAGATTACTTCACGGTGTGAGATGGAAACACTTTGACAGTGTAGGTTGATAAAACATTCATGGTGTGCAGTAATATCTACTTCACGGTGTGAGATGGAAACACTTTGACAGTGTAGGTTGATAAAACATTCATGGTGTGCAGTAATATCTACTTCACGGTGTGAGATGGAAACACTTTGACAGTGTAGGTTGATAAAACATTCATGGTGTGCAGTAATATCTACTTCACGGTGTGAGATTACTTCACGGTGTGAGATGGAAACACTTTGACAGTGTAGGTTGATAAAACACTCATGGTGTGCAGTAATATCTACTTCACGGTGTGAGATTACTTCACGGTGTGAGATTACTTCATGGTGTGAGATTACTTCACGGTGTGAGATTTCTTCACGGTGTGAGATTACTTCACGGTGTGAGATTACTTCACGGTGTGAGATGGAAACACTTTGACAGTGCAGGGGACTATGAGAACCAGTTGTTGATCCTAATTTATCCATCACTTGTGTTCTTGGATGCATACTGTAGAGTCGGTGTTCTAGCACATACTGCACTAAAACATCAATAACTAACATGTTGAATATTGGAGTAAATAAACATGTAT
Organism: Haliotis rufescens; assembly: GCF_023055435.1. Classification (NCBI taxonomy): domain Eukaryota; kingdom Metazoa; phylum Mollusca; class Gastropoda; order Lepetellida; family Haliotidae; genus Haliotis; species Haliotis rufescens. The sequence goes on along the minus strand of NW_025964115.1, from coordinate 22,051 downwards.
ATCAGTGTCTTTAAAGTTTCCTGCAATGATTGACGTCACGACAGGTAAGAAACCTGTACATCTGACATTGAGTAATACATGTACATCTGACATTGAGTAATACATGTACATCTGACATTGAGTAATACAGGTACATCTGACATAGAGTAATACATGTACATCTGACATAGTGTAATACATGTAGATCTGGCATAGAGTAATACATGTACATCTGACATAGAGTAATACATGTACATCTGACATAGAGTAATACATGTACATCTGACATTGAGTAATACAGGTACATCTGACATAGTGTAATACATGTACATCTGACATAGTGTAATACATGTACATCTGGCATAGAGTAATACATGTACATCTGACATAGTGTAATACATGTACATCTGACATAGTGTAATACATGTACATCTGACATAGAATCATACATGTACATCTGACATAGTGTAATACATTCACATCAGACATAGTGTAATACCTGTACATCTGACATAGTGTAATACCTGTACATCTGACATAGTGTAATACATGTACATCTGACATAGAGTAATACATTTACATCTGACATAGTGTAATACATGTACATCTGACATTGAGTAATACATGTACATCTGACATAGAGTAATACATGTGCATCTGACATAGAGTAATACATGTACATCTGACATAGTGTAATACATGTACATCTGACATTGAGTAATACATGTACATCTGACATAGAATCATACATGTACATCTGACATAGTGTAATGCATGTACATCTGACATAGAATCATACATGTACATCTGACATAGTGTAATACATGTACATCTGACATAGTGTAATACATTTACATCAGACATAGTGTAATACCTGTACATCTGACATAGTGTAATACATTTACATCAGACATAGAGTAATACATGTACATCTGACATTGAGTAATACATGTACATCTGACATAGTGTAATACATGTACATCTGACATAGTATCATACATTTACATCAGACATAGAGTAATACATGTACATCTGACATTGAGTAATACATGTACATCTGACATAGTGTAATACATGTACATCTGACATAGTGTAATACCTGTACATCTGACATAGAGTAATACATGTACATCTGACATAGAGTACTACATGTACATCTGACATTAAGAAATACACGTACATCTAACATAGAGTACTACATGTACATCTGACATTGAGTAATACATGTACATCTGACATTGAGTAATACATGTACATCTGACATTGAGTAATACATGTACATCTGACATAGAGTACTACATGTACATCTGACATAGAGTAATACATGTACATCTGACATAGAGTTATACATGTACATCTGACATAAAGAAATACACGTACATCTAACATAGAGTAATACATGTACATCTGACATAGAGTAATACATGTACATCTAACATAGTGTAATACATTTACATCAGACATAGTGTAATACATGTACATCTGACATAGAGTACTACATGTACATCTGACATAGAGTAACACATGTACATCTGACATAGAGTAATACATGTACATCTGACATAGAGTAATACATGTACATCTGACATAGAATCATACATGTACATCTGACATAGTGTAATACATGTACATCTGACTCCAGCCAACGCCCATATCCAGGGTGGTGAGAAGCAGATCAAGGCCGTCGCCACGTCGATCGGGAAGAGGAGTTTTCTGGACACCCTAAAGAATGGATTCTAGAAGTTCGGCCAAGGTAGGCAAACATAGAACACACTCTCCAACTGCAACGAACGTTTTTATAAAGGTCAGCAATTTTGTAGAGAAACATTGGATCTCAGGTATGTCTCGTCATATGTAACACAACTTATGGCATTGCAGCTCCTGTAGTGACTGGGTCACTGTCTGATAACGCCCCTCCCTGCAGGTATTCCGTTTCAAGTAAAATCAGGTCTTGCATTTCTTCAAAGACAGAATCAAACCATCTCGAATAATTGTTTTTTCTACTTCTGATTTCAGACATCGCAAACATCGCCCAAAGTAAGCCATTTTGTTGTGTCCTGTTTCCGCTTGTTTAGATTTCCTATCAGGAATTATTCTATGCACTAAAATGCTAAGAGTGTAGAGTAGATAGTTTAGTGAAATTCAAGAATACGCTTCTCATGTCGTACCAAAGCAAGGCTTGAAAATCAAACGATTTTTACACGTAAGTTTTCTTTTACCGCATAAAGTAGTGGAGCAAGGTCATAAAAGTCTATCATTTAATGGGTATGTTTCGCGGCAGGAGAAAGCCAACGGATAAAAACGATATTTTGGGGGGTTATGTACGTTTAATTATGCAAATATGAAAGGTGAGGTAGGTTCTACTTTCAGTGTTTACAAACGAACCGGCCTTTGATTGGGTATTATCAAATAATAGTATCAGCTATCGAACATCAGTTTCTAACAGGAGTGTAGGTGAGGCCGTTTACAAGTGTTAGCAAATATATATAAATTGCCCAGATATTTAACGTGGACGACTACCGATGGATTTCCTCGAAAGACGATAACTGAAAAAGTTGGAAAATTCTGTGTAGGCAGTTATCGTTCAATGTTTGTATGGTTCCAAGTGCAGACATCACATCTGGAGATACATTGTAAGATCAATTTGATGTGTAGGGATGTATTGCCCTACTCCTCACTGTCACATGTCTTGACAATTATGCAAAAGAACTTGTAACTCGCACTGAAAGGCTACCACTAGGCGGGACTGATATGAACAACCTGCGCATTTGTTTGCAAACAAGGGAAATGTGATATGCAAATAAGTTAACAAAGTGCTGCAATGCTGTCACTATCAGGACAGTGTGACCTTGTGACGTAGTATATCAATGAGGACATTCAAGCAATTATGTTTACCACCCCAACACACGCTTGCGTGATAACCTCTGACGTAATTCTATCCTCCATGACTTAACGAGAACTCAAGAAATACACGACTTCCCTTGCAGGGACACTCCCTGTGGTGGAGCAGATCGGGAAAGGCAACTATTTAAAAAAATATTTTCCAGTTAACTATAACAAGCTATGAAATAGATAGCAATCATTTCCACACGATGTATGCGCAATTTGATGGTGATTTCTTCCTCATTATCTATTGAGGCATATCTCTTGATGTTACGGGGACATTATGCTCGGGTACATCCCAAGTGTAGCCAGATAACTTTCAATGTTTATCAACCTATCCGTCCAAGTAAAATTACTCAACAACAATGTTTCGGTTTCACAACACACTGATACATTCTGTCATTAGCAACGGGTATATTAACAATGCTGATTTGGTTTTATTACAGACATTCTGCCCACTGTGGAAAGTAAGTGCAATAGATATGAAGACATTTGAAACATGCAGTGACGAGGTGTAGGGTTCTTACAAGTTCTGTCTGAAACAAGCAATGTCTATGTCTAGAGTTATTGCAAGTTCTTTCTGAAACATTTAGTGTCTAGGTGGATGTTATCGAGATATTGCAAGTTCTATCTAAAATATGCAGTGTCAAGGTGGATGTGATAGAGGTATTGCAAGTTCTATCTGAATCATGCAATGTCTTGGTGAACGTTACATAGGTATTGCAAGTTCTATCTGAAATATGCAGTGCCTTGGTGGATGTGATAGAGGTATTGCAAGTTCTATCTGAATCATGCAGTGTCTAGGTGGATGTTATAGAGGCATTGCAAGATCTATCTGAAACATGCAATGTCTAGGTGAACGTTATGGAGGTATTGCAAGTTCTCTATGAAATATGCAGTGTCTTGGTGGATGTTATAGAGGTATTGCAAGTGCTCTATGAAACATGCAGTGTCTTGGTGAACGTAATAGAGGTATTGCAAGTGCTCTATGAAATATGCAGTGTCTTGATGGATGTTATAGAGATATTGCAAGTTCTGTCTGAAACATACAATGTCTCGGTGAATGTTATAGAGGTATTGCAAGTTCTATCTGAAATATGCAGTGTCTTGATGGATGTGATAGAGGTATTGCAAGTTCTATCTGAAATATGCAGTGTCTTGATGGATGTGATAGAGGTATTGCAAGTTCTATCTGAAATATGCAGTGTCTTGGCGGATGTTATAGAGGTATTGCAAGTTCTATCTGAAATATGCAGTGTCTTGATGGATGTGATAGAGGTATTGCAAGTTCTATCTGAAATATGCAGTGTCTTGATGGATGTGATAGAGGTATTGCAAGTTCTATCTGAAATATGCAGTGTCTTGGCGGATGTTATAGAGGTATTGCAAGTTCCATCTGAAATATGCAGTGTCTTGATGGATGTGATAGAGGTATTGCAAGTTCTATCTGAAATATGCAGTGTCTTGCTATAGGTGGCCGTTAGAGAGGTATTGCATGTTCTATCTGTAACATGTAATGTCTTGGTGGATGTTACAGAGTGTTTTACGCTATGCTCTGTGCTATGTTATACTGACAAAAATATTGGTTCAATGTGTTTTGTGCTGTGTAATGATGGCATTGACATTCTGACATAGCTGGCACTGACACTCATCAGCACGGCTCTCACGGCAGCTCTTGGGAAAGGGACATGTAAGTGAATGTGCGAGCTGAATACGCTGCTTTAAGCAATGACACAGCCATTACATTGCGGATGAAACCAGAAGTGGGCCTCAAACATTGTAATAATTGTGAATAATTAAACGTGAAATACAGAATCTTGGAAAACAATCTTAATTCGTTATACCTTAGAACAAGTGTCAAAATATTTTGATGAAAGTGATAGTACAATAGAAAGTGTTTGACAAAGTTGTTCTGTTACGGATAAGAACTGTCACATCTGAGAGGGAAAATCATATAAAGTAAACTACGTTTATAACAAACACGCTTATAACGAACTGACCGATGTAACGAACTTATTTTTTAGACCCGGCCATTTGTTGTATATATACTGTATATATGCTTTGAACGAACTACGGTTACTACGAACTAAAATTCGTGGTCCCTTTAAGTTCGTTATTACCGTAGTTTACTGTAGACAATAACTGTTGTAACGGTTCTTGATTTGGTGTTTTGAGCCCATTTCACACATGTCCATGATGTTCCATTCTCTTCGTGATGTAACCATGGACGCAACACTCTTCATGGAATTTTATATATTTATCACTGAGGCACGCCGTCGTCGGTCCCATAAAAAACATTGTAAAGATTCATGAATACATCACACATTGTCGCAAACATACACTTTCACTTGACAAGCGCAATGTGTATCACAATCGATATTCCAAAACCCACACACATCTCATAACCTGCGTTAAAAGAGACACGAGTCGTCCTCGCAGACCCCTTATAATAACAAAACGCATTTAAATATCGTAACACTAAAATGTAAATCAATCATTTATTCTACCAACATTACAATTGTCTTTCCTGTCACAGCGAGAAGAGGAACATATTTGATAACATAAACAAAGGTCTAAAAACAGTCGGGAATACCATCGCCAATGCCGCGAAAGGTAAAATGTTATATCACCATGGTGACACCATCGCCGGTACCTGTGTTAAGAAAAGTATTCCAAGTAGACCTATACATTTACTATTTATTCATGTTATGCAAATAACAAGCATCTTAATTTCTCCAGTCACTCTACCTGTTGTCGAAGAGATTGGAAAACGTAAGTTTTTTTCTCACTTTTTTTCTCAACGACAAAATATGCACCTACAACATGTCCTCCATGTACAGAAAATGAGGTGTTTAGTTCTGAAACGATCAAAACGTGTGGACGCATATGTAAAATCCATACTTTATAACCGCCTGCCCATACATTGAAGATATTAGAATAATTATGAAATAACTTTTGATACGTTTAGAGTGAACACAAGTATAACTAAAGAATACTTTAGTTTCAGAGGTGCTCCCAATTGGTGAAATTGAGTTGTCTACATATGTACATGTCTAACGTGTAGTAATCACCATATTATTGTATGTTATTGGCGCCATTATCGATCTCCTCAAAGAATAGCTTTCAGTCACATATCTAGATTCATTAACTGTAGCAATCAGTGTCACATGCCTCTCTTGACACACCAAACATTGTTCACATGCCTCTCTTGGCACACCAAACACTGGGTCACATGCCTCTCTTGACACACCAAACGCTGTGTCGCATGCCTCTCTTGACACACCAAAAGATGTGTCGCATGCCTCTCTTGACACACCAAACACTAGGTCACATGCCTCTCTTGACACACCAAACACTAGGTCACATGCCTCTCTTGACACACCAAACACTGGGTCACATGCCTCTCTTGACACACCAAACACTGGGTCACATGCCTCTCTTGACACACCAACCACTGTGTCACATGCCTCTCTTGACACACCAAACACTAGGTCACATGCCTCTCTTGACACAGCAAACGCTGTGTCGCATGCCTCTCTTGACACACCAAACACTGTGTCACATGCCTCTCTTGACACACCAAACACTATGTCAATATATCAGGTCTTTCTAAACAACCTGACACTGTTACCACAACCACTACCACTACCACCACTACTTCCACCACCACCACCACCGCCATCACCATCACCACCACCACCACCATCACCACCACCACCATCACCACCACCATCATCACCACCACCATCACCACCATCACCACCACCACCCCACCACCACCACCACCACCACCACCACCACCACCACCACCACCACCATCACCACCACCACCACCATCACACCACCACCACCACCACCACCACCACCACCACCACCACCACCACCACCACCCACCACCACCACCACCACCACCACCACCACCACCACACCACCACCCCACCACCACCACCACCACCACCACCACCACCACCACCCACACCACCACCACCACCACCACCACCACCACCACCACCATCACCACCACCACCACACCACCACCACCACCCCCACCACCACACCACCCCACCAACACCCCACCACCATCACCACCACCACCACCATCATCACCACCACCATCACCACCACACCACCACCACCACCATCACCACCACCACCCACCATCAACACCACCCCACATCACCACCACCAT
>NW_025964115.1:0-12500 GCF_023055435.1 Haliotis rufescens | reverse complement strand
GCTTCACCAATGCTTTGAAGTTTGTAGCCTATTTCAAACAACTTCTCAGCATGTGTCGTGTAACGCTTTTTTAAATCTTGGTAGAAAGAGCATGCTCGATTGTATTTCATTAATTGTGAAATGGAAAAACCAAAGGCTGGAGCTGCTCGACATGACAGGAATGTTGACTATTGGAAAGTTGATGTCATAACCCTTGTCATACAGTCTTGTGGAGAGTGCTTTTTGTGAGCATAGATCTAAATATGAAAGACAGATGAGGCGGCCTCACTGGCCTCCTTTGTTTCTAGTTCAGGTGGGTAAATCAGTGGAAGGCAATTGGATTTTTGATGGTTATTGAACGATATCAGATGATCGATATACCTGAAGCTTAAGTTAAACGTCTTGGCCAAATTACCTTCTTTTGACTTTACCAATCCGAACAGAAATTCCGATTCATATGCATAAAGAAACAGATCAGCAAGAAGGGGAGCACAATCGGCCCATGGGGATGCCTGCTTCTTGTCTAAATGCCCTACCCAAAAATTGTACATAGGTGTTATCAATGAGGAAGTCCAGCATTTCACATATTGTTTTCTCAGTAAACTTCATATGACCTTTGCTTTCATTTTTAACATATTGTCCTAAACTAGGAAAACAGATACGTAAATGTATCTTTGTGCACCAGGTTTGGGGACAAAAGCGCCATGGATCAAGGAATGAAGTTCGTCCTTACGTTTGTCATATGAGATAGTGGTGTACAAAGTTGAAAAGTCAAGAACGAATTTATTCAAGGATAGATATTCTCACTGTCTTGAATCTATATTAAACAATGATCTGAATGGCATGTTAATATGACATGACAATAACTGAATTTAACTTATGATAAAAATGTATATAAAACGTACTAATTAAGCGATGTAGAAACCCCATGAAACCAGTAAACCAACAACTTACATGTATATTTTTTACACCACATTCCAGCGACAAAAGAAACTTCCTGGATGATTTGAAAAGGATCGGCGAAGGTATCCAATACGTAAAATTAATTCAGTTTTCATGAACTATTACTTAAAACGCTGAGATTTCAATGTTCACTCTAAAAACTTACAAAATTACATCTAGAAATCTAGACATATCTCAGACATTAATCTAGTAAAAGGCATTACAACCACTGTTCATGTTTTGACTTCCATGTATGTTCCTGCCCTGTAGTTACCATTACTATTCAGATAAAGTCATGCAGACATAAATGATGTATAAATAAATAAATACTAAAATCTTCAGGTACGAGGGCAATGTGATGTTCCATGATATTTTCTCCTCTGTTTCAATTTACACCTATTCTTCAAGAGGTTGAAAGTGAGCATGCTGTATAATTCCCTTTCTCGTTAATTTTACGCTGACAGCTACAAAGGTAGCATTTGAAAAAATAAGTTTGTTCACTCACGGGAACATATGGCACATATAACATATATTTTCTTACATTGTGAAGCGTAACAGCATTTGTCTTTACTTCCAGCACGAGCACCAACTGTCATTGAGAGTGCATTGCCCGCTCTTCTAGCTGGTGTTGGCAAACGAGACATGTGAGTGGTATGGTCAGAATATTTCCTTATGACATAAAATTGACTTTCAACAGAGATTTCTTACGATTATGGCGAAGAGTATTGTCGCTTTTATATATTTTCCTTTTCTTTTTGGGAGGAACTTGGTTTTTGTTCTAAAGGATTCCATGTACATTTAACAAAAACAAAAATCAAATCCGCTTCAGTCTAAACGATGACTTTGTGTTAGGGACTGACATTCAGGCATAAACCGCACGTTACAATACACATGCTCTCCTGAGAACTGAAAACATGGTATTTAAGAGATTTCATTTTAATGAAGTGACAGGTGTAATTTATTTTCATTTTTTACAGATGTTACCAAGGAGGCTGAGAGTGAGTATGTTACTGTTCACCTCAATCTTACAAAAAGAGATTTTGGAAACATTGTCAAAGATACATCCTCTCATACGCAAACCGAAAGTGTTCTTTTTAACATATATTGTTTCAACGAAGTGACAAATCTATTAAAAAAAATCAATTTTTATTTACAGCTGCTTGTGTGTGTATTTTACTGTTCAGGTCATTCTTACAAAAACAAATCATTGGACACATTGGCAAAGATATATCCTTCGTGTTAATCCTTTATCAGTGTAATTGAGGGTTGTGAAAGTGAACGGTAGTGTAAACAGGAAATGATAAAAGAAGAGGGCTGAGTGTATTTCAATAAACACATTTAGTGTATAGCAATATTGAAACACGTCCTCCACTGAACCGGCCTGAAAGGACAACATGTTGACAACATTCGGACAATAGGCAAGATCAATAAGAGAAGAATATATTTGGCTAAAGATCTAGGTGAGACAGGACTTGTTGATATTTATAGCAAAAGTTGTTTGAAATGGTAACTGCAGTTGCCATCAGCAATGCTGTAATAAGAAAATATAGTCCTCACTGCTTATAACGCCCCTGGTAATAATGCAACCCTGGTTATAATGCCATGTTTTTTCTCAGAACGTATTTCCGCAGGGCAAAATTCCAAGATTAGAATCCCGCTTATTTTTACTTTTACAACTAATTGGCAATGTAGCTAAGGTTTTGGAGATAATCCACAAATACACTAAATAAGCTCATTGCATTTATCTCAGTTGTTCTCAAACAGAGAGCCTAATCCCTGAAAGGTTGTCACATTCAATTTTTCGCCACCTGCAACAAGACTCCTAGAGCCCTTGATGCTGTTATCCCGTAATCATTCAAGTCCCAATACTGTTAACTCCAGCTGTATCGTCCGATCTGCTGGAGTTTGAATATGATGTCAGCAACTCGCAGAGAGATATCTTGATTGGCGATTCCCAACTGTTCTGAACTGCTTTGTACCATTGAACAAATATTGGCTCTGCCTGTATTGATAGAGCTTTGTCTTACGGATACTGACGCAAAAATATGATAAATGTGAGTTATCATAACTGGCCTTTTATCCCTCAGAGCGTCAGTTGCCCTAATATTATCAATATTGTGATAAGTTGACCATGAGTTGCTTGAAAAGGAATGCCAGCAGCATTCGTGGTGGGCTGCAGTGCCTCATTGTCGTCCCACTCACTTTCCTGAAACACTGATATACCATTGAAACCTGACATAAATGTTAACCACAAACTTAGGTCCTGGTGTAACCAACATGAAATCGGGATTCGATGATATGGGGAATAAACGATGCACATCGTACCATTTGGTCTGTGACAGAGTGCACGACCCATCCGTATAGCGTGGCATATATAGTTGAGCTTACCTACCAGTGACTGCACTGCTGTTTTGTGATGGTATTTTTACCAGCTTCAAGCAAACCCCTGATTCCTATGGAAACGCCGCCGTTTTGTTTGTTATGCGGAGCTGCATAGCTGCATCGATCTCGAGACCCAGAAACGTAATGCAGGTGGTAGATGCAACTGTTTTCTTGGGAGCTATTTTCAAAGATTGAACATGAACTTGCACGAACATACTACGAACCCTGGAAACGTATGTCCATTACTTTAACCTCTCCCAAGATTATCCAAAATACATTATCCCATTCAAACATTAATGATATATAAATAAATTATAGGCAACTTCTCTCAGTACTAAAATGCTAGATGACGAAGGCAAGATTCATTGTGTGGATCCATAATATTTTCTCCTCTTTTTCAATCTACAAGTAATCGTCTCGACACTGACGGTGAGTATATACATACATGTATGTTGTGCGATCTGAGAAGGAAACGAAAAACTGAAAACATGGTATTTAAGAGATTTAATTTTAATGAAGTGACAAGTCTAACTTCTTTTCAATTTTAATTTACTGCTCTTATCAAGGAGATTGAGAGTGAGTTTGTTACTGTTAACGTCAATCTTACAAAAAGAAATTATGGAAACATTGTCAAAGATACATCCTCTGTGTGAAGTATGATCTCTGACAACAATTATCCTTTTAGCATCGTAATGGGACAATCTCAAGAAATCAACAAAATAAGATATGTAAAGTTCCATGTAACTAATGAATATTCTACCTCGATAATAATAGGAACATGATGTATTCCGATGTACCTGTAGAAGGTAAACTGTTGCAGTGTTTCCATATCGACAAATGTTTGTAAACTATATATTTGCATCTTTTCCAGCGCTTGCACCCACAATCATCCAAAGCACAGTCCCTGCATTCCTCTATGGTGTAGGAAAACGTGAAATGTAAGTCATGTCTACATGTACTAAAAACTTATTTGATACAAGTTGCTTTTGTTATTCATGTGATATCATGTTTGTCGAAAAGTCGACAAAGGTGTGTGGTATTGCAAATTGTATGTTGTCATAACCCGACGAAGTTGATATTTGGCCAGAACTCCGTTATTGACAGCCACCATGATGTAGGTTAAATGTATTCTGACTTCCTCCATTCTCTTACTTGAATACGTTTCTACATGATCCAAATTATGGATTCCGTGTCACGAAAACAGATCACCTGTAGTGTTGACGTGTAATTTCAACTAAAGTAAGATGTTTTGCTTTCCACATAATCATTAATGCCAATTACTTAGCAGACGCATATCTATGATTATCTCTCCATGGTGCATACGCGTAGAGATTCGTGGACAGAGTAGGCGCACAATATTTCATTTTTGTCATTCAGGTCAAGTAAATCGCTGATCATGTAATCACAAAGTGTGGCCTTAATAATTATGCGTTTCAGTAGCGAATTGTAGTTCATCACTGCTCATACTTTCAGGCACTGATTTGAGAGCCCAAGTCAAGATTACTGAAAGACCACCGTGATAATCATATAGTATGTCTGTCGCACCTCTACCACTGTAACAGAAAATGGGTGCTGCTTTTGTGGCATCGCTTTTTTATTAACATTTCATATCAGACATTAGTGAGTCGTTTCCAACAAGTAGGTGCTTAAATAGTACAAGAAGCAGGTATTACTACGTGGAAGTGTTGATCTCATAGACGGATTGTTTAGTGTTCATGGGGGAGATGGATTGTGGAGTGTTGATCTCACAGATGGATTGTACAGCATTATTTCCACAGATGGATCCTTAGCTGTTGAAGTGTGGAAGGGATTCTTAATGTAACAGGTGGATTGTTAACACAAATGTTACTAAAAGGGGAACACAACCAAACACACTCACCCTGTTACAAGAAATACGTGGTTACAAGAGCTACACTTCTTTCCCATTTTAGAGAGCGTCGAAACTTTCTGGATGATCTGAAAAACACCCTGAAGAATATTGGCCAACCTAAGCTCTTCATTAACGTTCAAAACATAATTGAAACATTGTATCATTTTTTCGAACTCCTTGAGGGAAATGGAATTGGACAGCAATGTGATGAAAATGTCATTTAAGTGCGGTGTATTCCAACAGTTATTGCCACTGTTGGCATGGTGTAGTTTAATGCATTTCTAAAGTAAGAGACATCATAACTATGTTATTTCGTTGAAGAAGGTATTGTGACACTTGATGAGACTGTAATAAAGACGTCATTTCTTATACGTTGATAAACGAAGTTCTGCATGAAGTTGAGGGTGTGTATACATAGTATGTTCACAAACCAGCGGTGTTTTTGTAACTTGCTCTTTGTACCGAGGAGAAGGATAATTTGTGTAAATATATTGGTAATTATCTCTTACTTTGTACTGTATGTATACTCCATGACTGTAGGATACGATACTAAGAGTTAAAGGACATAGTCACAGTCAATGACTGAAATGCATAGCTGTATTGTTGTCATTTTAAGCAATGATAGCAATTTACTGATCTTTGTTCCAATTCTTGCACCAACTCTCCTCCAAAGTGCACTTCACGCTTTCATCTCCAGTCTTGGAAAACGTGGAGTCTGAGTGTCTGTCTTCTCAACTGTACATTTATTTCATAACTTGTGCGTGTTGGTATTGTTTCTATTAAAGGTATGTCCCTAGTGCAGTGTAGTATTTATACTCTTATTCAGTGTAAGAGATGTCATGTCATGTATGAAAGTACCGGGTATGTCTTGTCCGTGTTCTCGGTGTAAAAGATGAGAGGCCCTCTGTAACAGTGTTGTGTATGTGTTTGTAAATCATGCTCAGTGCCAGAGATGTCATGCCATGTATGAAAGTATCGTGTTTGTTCTCAGTGTGGAGGCCGGACTTCTGGAACATGTGAGGGATGAGATGCTCTCTGTGGTGGACAAGCTGAAGGAGTCTGTTGAGGGAGCAAAGAAGGTGAATACAATTCACACACATTATCTCTCAACTGACTATATATTGAGGAAGCAGAGAAACACGATCAGCCGTTAGTGAACTTGAAGAGGAATCTCCAAAAGACTGTATGACAAGAGGGAAGACTTCCGCTTTCCAACAGTCAACTTTCACTTTATGTGGAGCAAAATTCCAGCAGTTCCAGCAATTGATGCCTGCATCACACAACTTATGAGTACAATGGATCATGCTCGTTCTATGAAGATTTCAAATGCCGTTTAATTCCGGGCCTCAGTAAAAACGTATCAACGCTCACCTTTTTGCGAACGCCTGGTGTCATTACTATTTGATAGAGATTCATAGACATTATGAGTGAGTGATGGAGTATTTTTTTATTAGCAATATTCCAGCAATATCATGGTGGGGGACACCAGAAATGGGCTTCATGCATTGTACCCATGTTGGGGATCGAACCCGGGTCTTCGTCGTGACGAGCTAACCACTTTGAAGTCTAGGCTACCCAACCGCCCCATAGACATAATGATATAGTTGGAATTGTACGATGAATTCATATGGATAATGGAAAGGGTTTTGTTGTTCTTATCATCACATAGTTTAGTCGACTAACATCTGACTTACAAATTCACATTTATTTTATCTTCGTAGTAAATACGACCATCAATCGTATAAATCCCAGTAAAAGAGCATTTCAAAACATTTTCTCGGTCTTGTGTCTCGACCTTTGACCAACCAATATTGGAATGTAAATGAGCAGACTGATCATTTGTTGATATGCACAGCTCAGGTTTGACAACCAACCAACTTGGTCAGGATGAAGGAAGTTACAGTGTGGAAATCACACCATCTGATAGCGTTCATTTTGTGGAATGATCACATATATTTTGTAAATTATGACGTTATAAGTGACAAAGTGTCCAAAGCTTCTATGTTCAGATCGCCACGAACCTTGAGGGCAACCTGAAGACAGCTGCCCAGGGTCTGACCAGTGGCCAGGATGTCAAATGAGTAATGCGATTCTGGCGTATGTTGCTTCTACAAGGATAACCCCACTGAGATGGCTTTTTTGTATACATTTGAAGTAGACCTCTGTGAAATATGTATAAACTTACCAAGATGTGAACAACACAGCGACCATAACATCTAACAACTGCCTGTTTTGTTGATTGTTTCAGAAAAGGGAACATTTGACGTTGATATTGATGTGTTGATCCAGAATATCGAGCCCAACGCTGTTTCAAAGGTAAATATCATGAGGAGATTGCAATCAAACTTTTTGAGGATTCTACAAACAGACGTTATATTAAGCCAAATATTTTGATATAAAGTAGTGTTTAATCCAAATCACTCACAACCGTTTTCAGGTTTTGTCGCACTGTAGTTATAAAAGTAGGGGATCATGAAGTATAAATGTGAATTCCAAGTATGGCATCAAAGATAAGTATTGAACACTTATGTCTGTAAGACTTTACACCAAAACTCACCCTACAGTTTGCACGTGCCTTACGCAACAGCGCTACATACGTGCATGTTGTGTTATTCCTGAATTTGATCAATCCTGTGTCATTTCTGAATTCGATTAATCTCTGTGGGCCATAATATCATCAATCTTATCGATTCTGCAAATCATTCAGTTGTGATTTACTTGGTTTCATCTTGGATCATCTTCGATATTTTCATGCTGTAAACTGGCAGAACTCAGCGTGCAGTGGCCAATACGTTATATTACACAGTCCGTGATTAGCAGACTATGGAACAGGTATCAACAAAGCCAAACTATTGTCGACCGAACCCGTTCAGCATGTCCCAGGTCAGTGATGACAGAATAGGATCGATTGATCCGAAACAAGGCTCTACGAAATCGAGCTCACACAGTGAATGAAATTGCTGCAATAACGGTCAGATGATCGTCTACATGTTCGACTGCCACGTGTTGTGCCGCCCCGAACACACCGTCATATAGCCGACAGTATCCAATAAAGTATGAACCAGAGATAATCGTCGCTGGTCACGTGTCATGTTTTCAGATGAGTCCCGATCCACTTTTCATTCACTTGATAGACATCTGGCGACATCGAAATGAACGTCAAACCAATGTCAACCTATCAACCATGACAGATTTGGCGGAGGATCGGTTATGGTGTGGGACAGGACTTTTGGGACAACACACTGACAACCTTTGTTGTCCAGTTTGCAAGGCATGTGCGACAATGCAAGTTTGAACCATGCACGAATCGTGAATCCTCACCTCTTGCAGCAGCAATAGAATAGGCTGAACGTGGTCAGGCGCTGCAAGAGAAGTGGGACAGATTCCCTCAATTCTTCATAGGGAGATTCATACGCAGTTTGCCTAGGCGAATGAATGAATATTTAAGTCGTGGCGGAATAGCGCACTACTGATCCAAACTAGTCAATTTCCCCATATTACCACTATCGTCTTTAAGGTCGTTGTCGGTCATAACATGTACTACCATACTTTACCACCTTGCAATGTGTTCCCAATTTGTCCATTATTATCATGTAACTATTGCTAGAAGCTAATATCTCATAAAATGTAATTTTTTATTAAATTCCGAAAATCCTCTACAGTTTTTTTAAGAATAACGTTAAACTGGAGGTGCTTATTCCAGATACAGTACAGCGGAGAGTCGGGACTATGTGTTTTCAGCTCTTCTCCAAGCACAGCCATCGTGGTCTTCTCGGCGTATTTTGAACGGATTGAAGGACACACTGGGTGACACTCTTGGTCTCCTGTCTGGCACCGCCTTTGCCGAGCTTAAAAGATTCCTTGACAGCGTGAAGTCAACCACTGAACAAGGTCTTACCCCGGCACTGGGTAATCTGAAGGGTCTCGCCCACACAGTAAGTTCCAAAGTAACTGTGTGTTCAGGGCTTTGCCCAGACAGTACGTGCCTTAGAAACACTGCATTCAGGGCCTCGTCCAGACAGTAACCTTAAGGGCATCGCCCAGACAGTAAGTTCCATAGTAACAATGTGTTCAGGGCTTTGTCCAGACAGTAAGTTCCTTAGAAACACTGCATTCAGGGCCTCGTCCAGACAGTAACCTTAAGGGCATCGCCCAGACAGTAAGTTCCATAGTAACAATGTGTTCAGGGCTTTGTCCAGACAGTAAGTTCCTTAGAAACACTGCATTCAGGGCCTCGTCCAGACAGTAAGTTCCATTGAAAATTGTATTTAGGGGATTGTTCAAACAATTAGTTCTGTAGAAACACTGTATTCAAGGGTCCTTCCTGACAGTCCACTGAAACATTGTATTCAGGGGCCTGTCAAGACATAATATGTCATAACATCTGATACATACTTGGAAATAGTGATTGCATACACTCTCCAAGTTCCAAAGAAACAATTTTACTGAGATTATTTGGGGCATTGTACGGCCTTGGCCAGACAGTACGCATTATCATTTTTAATGCAAGTGAATACCCTGAACAGGAAATATATTCTTGGTCAAAAAGGATTCTTCTACTTGAAGTTTCAATTTGTTCGCAGTTAACCAGACACATAATTGTCAGTATCCATCCCCTGATACACAGACAAGACATGTACAATATGATAAACTCTTGCAACTATCTGTGTCTCTGTCAAGTTCCTGGCCAACACTGGACAAGCCACCGCACAGGTCGCTGCCGAGGCCGTCAAGTTCTTCCAGCCATTCCAGACTCAACTCGGATCCGTCTTCACACAGATCAAGAATGTAGCCGTAAAACTGACGGGACATTAAATCAGTATTCAAGGGATTTAGAATAAAAGAACATAATAAAACATTGCCTCCTTGTCTGTTCTGTGAAGCATGAATGTGTGTACTCGTGTTGTATGCCATGTGTGAAACCAACTCTCAATGTCAGTACATTCTGACAAACACTACAAGGGCGTCAATGTGACAAAATGAAGCGTGACGCCATAAGATCACTCACTCACCTCAGCGAGTCGTACCTATGTTCTGCATACAGAACGCATTTAACAATTTCGGTTGGAAAGTCAAATAGACAGTGCCGGTCTGTCCCAGCAGAGACAAAATATGAATCAAATAGTGTTCGTATCTATTTGAAAAACAAATAAAAGAGGACACCATTTGTATACTCCAACTATTCCTGTTAGCACTGCACAAACACGATGGTAGACGACCTGCTTATGTTCAACAAAAGTCAAATTCTTATGACTGTGAAAAAATTGATGATTTTGGATTGCATGAAATATTGCAGAGTCGAAAGCTTCTTCTGTTAAGAGATGTGGGCACTATCAGCTGTTCAGATCATGCATAGTGAACATCAACTTGATTACAGTGTTAGAACCTACACCTGTCACTCCTAAGTGTAATGCAGAAGTTGTTCATCCATATATCTTAAATGCCTCTCAAAGCCGATAACTGTTTTGAACATTATGTGAAGAAGTTTGTATCCATAACGCTTTCATGTCTTCTTGTTGTCCTCCGCAATGTTTGAAACATCATGTAAACTACTTCCTCGTATCAACGTGAGGACTACACTCCTTAACCATGTTTTCCTTGCAATGTAGTAAAATTGATGCTAATCAGTTGTTTAGTATTGATTCCAAAGTTCAAACGCGAAGGTTAACCCAGAAGTCGGTTCATACAGAACTAAATTGTGTAATTAGTAACTACTACCTACCCAGACAAAATTAATGAACAATTAACAAATTATATTGAAACGTGCAGGATTAGGTTAACATTCATTCATCAATATATAATAGGCCCTATTACATAAGTTAGTGCACTCACGACTCCATATTGGAATATCTTGAATGAGGCACGTGCTCTGTTCTTGAATCAAGGAAAGAGCGGGGGAAAAGTCTGTGTTTAAGATAGTATCCTGTCTGCTCTGGAGAATACAATAAGTCACACATCGCTCACTTCTCGCTCTTACATAGGTACAGACATCCTTCTGGAAACTGCGACCTCGAGGCATCACAAACCAGCCAGGTCAAAAGCGGTTGTTGCAGAGCACAAGCACCATCTGTTGACTGACATCGGGAGAGTACCCGGGTTTGCTACCAGGAATACAGCCCTTCTGACAATCTGGGTAATGCAGAAGGCTGCAGTGTTGGGGAGTCTTCACATTCTCCGAAAAGTTCTGGGTGGGTTTTATGAGGTAGCGGTTCCAGGGAGAATTCCCATTCGCTCTCGGGACTGCGTGTAGAGGGGGCAAGGGCCCTGAGCTGATAATGGGCGTAACGAGCCTGACTGCCAGGGTCATCCAAACCCTCTTTGCTGCATGTTTTATTTAATCTGTAAATTATTATAATTGTAATAATTGTACTTTTGCACACATTTGTTTTTCTTGTGATCCTCTTGTGAAGCATGTCAAGATTCGTTTTATTTTATGAAAACAAGGCATTCCACAGTTTTTGTAAATGAGTCAAGGATCTGGGACATAATCTTAATGTCAATGTTGATTTAGTTGATGGTTCAGTACTGCTGGACGGTACAGGAATGAGTATTAACCAATTAAAGTGCCATATCAAATCGGCACAGACTCAGATTTTAATGGAGAGGCTATCTGAACGACCACTGCGTTTATGTGCAGTATGTTTAGAAGATCCGCATTCCAGCAGAGACCTTCGCTTGGATGAAGTCGGCTGGCCTGAAAAATGAAACAGAAGTGAAACCGTCAATTTGTGATTTTGCATCAAAATGTAAATATGAAATGTAGAACATGCAATGAATTTAGTGAGACTGTAAAACTCATTGTCAGTGGATACCCAACTTTGGCACAAACACAGTATCAGTGGCTCGATCATTTTGTTACCATCTTCGTCTTGACACAGAGGTCAATGGAAGGGACGACCCAGAATATGTCAGAGTTTGTCATGGAAAATTATAAATATAAAATTCTGTAGGTGAACAGTTGACTTTATTTTGAAATTATTTGTGAGGGTGACACTGGTGGGGGAGGGTTTTCTCGCCTTTTCGCGAACACCTGGTATCACACATTGATGGTTTTGGATGCAAGCATGACATTTGCCAAGTTTTTCTTGAAGCGTGTCAATCACATAAGTGTCAAAAGGGACGGAGAAATTAATTATATAAATGATTTAAGTGGATTTAACAAACAGGACATGTTCAGATTTCTTGGCCTTTGAGGCTGTATTCTAAAGAATTTTATAACTATCATTTTCCATGACGCCCTCTACTTATATAGTGGGTCAAACTATGTTTGGACCTCAAGCATGGTGAAGACGGTAATAAAAGGGTCGAGTCATGCCATCATGCTGTT
>NW_025964114.1:0-31350 GCF_023055435.1 Haliotis rufescens | reverse complement strand
CTGGAGCTTCTGGCGAGCCTGCACAGACGAGGTGAAGGTAGAAGATACTTCTGTTTAACTACTGTTGTCACATAACACTATCGTCCTTTCACAACATGGGATCCATTTTCCCTTTTGACAATAAGCTATCTTCAAATTAACAAAACAGTACGATGTAACGATGGATCTACAGTAAACTACGGTTATAACGAACTCAAAGGGACCACTAATTTTAGTTCATAATAACCGTAGTTCGTTATAAGCATATATACAGCATATATACAACAAAAGGCCGGGACTGAAAAGTAAGTTCGTTATATCGGTCAGCTCGTTATAAGCGTGTTCGTTATAACCGTAGTTTACTGTATGTACATCTTTGGGACGATGTCAATCTGATGCAATGGAACCCTTTTTTATCGACTTTCAGACATACAGTAAACTACGGTTATAACGAACTCAAAGGGACTACTAATTTTAGTTCGTTATAACCGTAGTTCGTTATAAGCATATATACAGCATAACTACAACAAATAGTCGGGACCAAAAAAGTAAGTTCGTTATATCCGTCAGTTCGTTATAAGCGTGTTTGTTATAACCGTAGTTTACTGTATTGAAATCGCACTGACATCTACTTTAGCACTGTTCTGTTAGTTCTCATAAGTATTATTGCCATTAAAGCGCCCCCGAAACCAGTGTAGGTATCCAGGACCCGGTTGTATCAAAGCCTCATTAACTAATGGCTACATTAAATCCTAATGAAACATTAAATGCTTAATGCACCATTAGTTAATGGCATCATTAAAGTTTGATACAACCGGGTCTAGAACACTATGAATGATTATAATCAAAGGAATTTGTAAATGATGTATTACTCTAGTCTCATCCTCCAGGCTTCTCTTGGTATCATCGAGTGCATTCTGCAGTCCATTCTTGTCCTTGGTGAGTTGGCCGACTTTGTGTTCCGCCTCCTCCAGCTGACGAGTTGTCTCAACAGCCTCGTTCTGGAGTCGGTTCTTCTGGCTTTGGAGGTCACTGATCTGTCGTTGACCATCCTCGATCTTGGAGTTTAGTTCTGACAGCTGGTTATCCATCTGTTTCGAAAGCTTGGTGGACATGCCCTGGTGATTAGAATAGTTTGGAAGTCTTAATACATTACTAGGGTACATATTTGGGTTAGAGAAGCTGTCGCTGCATTGACCAACATATTAGAAAGAAAAGAACTTACAGTGTTTTTCTTGACATATTCGACCTGATTTTGTAAGTCGTCGATCTCTCCCTTCATCTGGTTTTTCTCCTTCTCCAGACTGAAATTACAGTGTCAGAATGTATCCAACCCTAACATCGATATAACATCATGAGTTTGTTGATGATCGAAAATCGTTTCATGCCACTGTCAGCCATATTGCAGGCGTATCGTAGCATGTGATGCTATAATGTGCTTTGCACAGTGACACCTTGTTGAGAATTGAACCCGGGCTTTCGACTTGAGGAGCCATCATTTTTACTATTAGGCTATTGCAGAGTTCCTGTATGACTGCAGTGAACAATGCTCGTTCTTTTTAGACATTATTGTAATGCTTAACACACAACACAAGCACTCCACTATCGCTACATCATTAATTCATGAACAAAATAAAATCAGTTACTGATTTTAAGGATCAATGTAAGGAACCAATCATTGTAATTAATTACCGGCTCTTGACCTTCTGCAGTTGATCGACCTGCTCACTGAGCTCGTTGGTAGCGTCAGTTTGCTTCTTGCGGAGTGTAGATACCTGAGCCTCGTGTTGCATGGTGGACTCCTCAAGGTCACGACGGAGCTTCAGGAGCTCCTGTTCACGCTTCTTGTTTAGTTCAACCTGAGCGGAAGTGGCTCCACCAGCTTCGTCCAAACGTTCTCCAATCTCCTCGAGTTCTCGAGACAAATCATTTCTCTGTTTCTCAGACTGTTGGAAAGAGACAAATCAGACAATCAAATATCTAATACATGCGATTAGATTGAAACAGACTGACCGGAACGGTTGTTGTCAACGGTATTACATGTTGTATCTATTCAATTATATGAATAATAAACACTATTTCTGACAAATTGTCCAGGTATAGGATTAGCGTGATTTTAGCAATTTGTACTATCTGGCTGCTACTGACCTTTGCTCTGGAAGATCGCTCAGCCTCCAATTCCTCCTCAAGCTCCTCGATACGGGCCTGTCAAGCATCAATTTATGGTGAATTATTGTTCATTCACGACACATGGATCAATCTCTTAATCACCGCCCACTATATCAGAATATGAACATGTCCTTTGCTCAAGAGTGATATTACGTTACCATGACAATTGGCACTTTGGATTTAGATGGATATTGGCAGCAGATAAGCAAACATAGATATAAAGAAATGGCCAGGGTTCCTGTAATGTATACGTTGAATATGAATATGAATATATGTTGAAATGAGTTATCACAATAATGAATGCTTAATTATTTATACCAGGACAGTGGTTCTTCCTCGTGGGAGAAGGCTTTCTTTGAAGAGTGCTGGACTTAGTACAAGGAGAGGGTAATAAGGTATTCAGATAGGACAATTGGATAACTTCAATCGGGATGGAAAATAGTGGAAATGTGTGTCTCACCTGGAGGATTGAGAATTATTATTGTGGTGGTTTGGAGGAATATACAATGAAGGCAACGTTTCAACAAGAACATATAGTCAAGTGTGGGATTTTGTGTTCTGAGGGAATACTTGGGGGATGCAAGACGTAATTAATATGGGCAAATTGTTTAATTGTTTTGGAGTCATTAATTTGGGAAGGATGTTTTGAACAGATAATATCTAGAAGGATAAACATTGATTGGATGGGCAAAACAAGGGTATGGTCACGCTTCAATGGTCCCAAACTTACGTATATATAACCGATTCATCGTCTGAAATCAATTGTGTTCTCCGTTTTACATGGTAAGAATCAGTGTATATTCTTTTTTACTGTTACAGAAATAAAAAAAATGTTAGGTGAACTGTAACCAAAACATGAATGAACAAATTAAAGTTTAATGCAATAATATTTCTTTACATGACAAGTTTAATGTTGTAAGATTTAATGGCGGTTTCTACCTGAAGCTCTTTGATCTTCCTCTGGAGTTGAGCAACTAAGGATTGTTCTTCTTCCAATCTGGAGTTGAGGCTGTTGATCTGCTGGTCCTTCCTTTAACACGAATCATTCAGCATTGTCTTAAACTATTTTACTGAACAAAGATTACCAAGGTCCGTAAATGTTAACATTATCATTTATAAATTGTTTGATAGGCATTACTTAGAAGTTGACAGATGACAAGGTTGACACAATTTTATGGATAACAACTTCTTTAATGCTGTCATAAGCGACATTTCGGTATAGATCCTTAAACCAAGCCTCAAGCAAGGCTGTCAAGCATCACTTAACCTGTTTAATTGGCTTCATGTCCCATTGGCCTCCAACTATGTGTTCTCTGTCCATCGTGTCGTGACAGTATTATCCTTCTGTTGTCAACACTTACTCATGTTATAACTACTCTTGTAGAACCGTGAAGATTCCGGAGTAGAATAGGTCTTCAGCAACCCATGCTTGCCGTAAAAGGCGACTCTGCTTGTCGTACAAAGCGACTAACGGGATCGAGTGATCGATGCTCATGATATTAATCACTGGATTGACTGGTCCAGACTCAATTATTTTAAAGACCGCTGTCATATAGCTAGACTGTTGCTGAGTGCGGCGTTAAGCAACAAACCAACCAACCAACCAACCTACTCATGTATGACATTGTTGTTACTGTTAATCCTCCACCTACTATATACATTCTGTACAATGTCCCTCATTCAGTCTTGCTTGATGACGGTATAAGGATCTTTACCGAAATGTCGCTTGTTACAGTATTATAAGTTGTTGTCCATAACATTGTGTCTACCTTAGCATCATTTATAGAGCAAAACCAGAATAATCGTGTAACATATCCTTTTCTGACACTGTCAATACCAAGGTCGATAGGATTAAGATGGTTGTTAGAACCAAACTGGACAGGTACTGACATCTTAGTTGTGTCACGTTGTTTAACACTATTTGCTTAGTTCTGTAGGACATACTTTCTGCCTGCCTCTTCAAGTTCCCTCTTTGCCCGGTCAAGTTCTTCTACAGTCTCATTCGATGCCTTTAGGTCCTGCTCCACCTTCCTCTTGGCTTTCTCAACATCACCTCTCACCTTTTTCTCGCGCTCCAGATTATCCTCCAACTATAGCATGTAGACACAGGGAATTAGCATGCATATGATGCATTTATATGCATATATATATATTCAACCAGAACAGACCGATAGAGTGAGTTAGTATGGTTTTCCAGCACTCTAAGCAATGTTCCAGCAATATCACGACAGGGGACACTCAAAAAGTACTATCTTTCAGGTGAACAACTGACTTGCCTTTGCATGTATTTGAGGCAGGTGCCACCGATGGGGCAGGGTACTCTCGCATTTTGCATAACAAACAGCAGATATTGTTGGATACATGGTACACATGGCCGTGTATTGTATTGATATTTAAGAGACTATTCCCGATTTTGAATTATTTTACAATTCATCGTTCTCATTTCGAGCCAAAGGGACTGTAGGTGTTATTGAATAAACCACATCATTGACTCACCTCATCAAGTGTCCCCTCAAGTTTCTGCTTTAGTTTGTTGAGGTGATTGACCTTGTCTTCCTCCTTCTGAAGATCGTCCAGGGTCCTCTTGTGCGTGTCCTCGAGATCCTTTCTGCCCTTGGACATCTTGGCGATTTGTTCGTCCTGAGCTGCCATCTCATCCTGGAGTGTCTTTATCTGGTTGTCTTTGGTCTGTTTTTCTTGTTCAGCCTAATACAAATATCATTTATTCAAAATGGTTCTAAAAGCATACGTAGGCAGTTTTAACATTAATACATTATTGAGTACAATATATCGTATCAGAACACATAATTACCTTTGCAAGGCTACCCTCAAGGTCTGTTATATCTTTCTTGTAACCTTCAATTTGGTCTAAAAACTTCTTCCTTTGCTCTGACGCATCTGCGTTTGCATCCTCCTCATCCAAAAGACGTTCCTCCAAATCCTTCAGCTGCTGTTCAAAGTCAGCCTTTTGCGTGACAAGTTGTTCAATCCGCTCTTCCTGGTCGGAAAGAGTGTCACCCTGAGACTGCACTTGAAGGAACAGGTCATTCTTGTGCCGGAGAAGGTCAACGTTCTGTTCCTCGAGTTCCTTTCCTCTCTGAGTGACCTTGGACAGTTCGTCCTTGCATTTGGCAAGTTCTTCTTCCTTCAGTTTCATCTCGTCCTCGGCACGTGCAATGTTCAGGAGGGGCTTGACCTTGGTGTAGAATCTCCACCAGAGCCAGTTCCTCATGGCCAGCCACTTACGGATGTTCTTTTGAATCACAGACAAGGCAGTTCTGAAAGGAAACGTATTGTCATTATAGATGTAAACTGATATTGGAGAAGAAGAAGAAGACATTAGTCTGTCTGTCTGACATTAGTGGATCAGCGTCAGCGTTCAAGTATACAACAACAACACTGGAAGGTTTGGATTCATATTCCGATCTCACCTTACCCCATATCAATTCACATTTGTGTGAACAGAGATGCACTTCGACTGATGCACAGAGGCGACATGAAGTTTCATAAATCAATAATGTTACATCTTACTTGAGAGAACGTGGTGAGATTGGTTTCTCTCAAAACTGTAACAATAGCAAGGGCTATGCAAAAAAGCCTCTACCCTCTGATCGTAACAAACCTCTTGTCTTGGAGCCTCTTGTACGATTTACGCATCAGGTAACCCCTGATGTGGGCCTGCAGCATAGAGATGATGGCGGACAGACGCTCGTCACGGAGATCCTCAAGGTAACCAAGGACTCCAGCCTTGAAGAAGACTTTGGTATTGCCAAGACGGTACTCGGCTGTGTCCATCTGAAGGGCCAGCAGAATCTTCTCAGATACGACCTTGCCCTCGACGAAACCCTGGGGGATGGCGTTAGGAGCCAGGATGGAGTATCTGCAAGACAAATGGTCTCCCATCATGATGTTCACAGAGCATTACCAGCAGTCCTATTGATGCGAAATTGTACAGCTAGTGATGAAGAAATTGGAATCATGAAAATGTCCTTAGCGCGAATTTAACTTCTCTATCGTATCATCTAGTATATATAGTCACTTGATATATAACGAAGACACTCAATATCAGTTAGGTATGCACATTAATTTTATCAACACTCCCAGGGGATTGGAATTATATTTGCAAAATCCGGTTTTCGTTATATTTATCAGTGTTTGTTACATACTGAGTGGAGTGGATGTAAATCAGGGTTCCATACCTCTGTTTGAACTCAGAGTATATAACTCTGCTGGGGAATCCCTTTCTGCAGATACGGATACCTTCTAGTACACCGTTACACTGAAGCTGGTGGAGCACAAGAGCAGCATCAATCAGTCCTGTAACAATAGATGCAAATACATGCAGTGATTTAAACTCAACGATATGATCTCTCTCTGTCTCTCTGTCTCACTCTCTCTCTCTCTCTCTATCTCACTCTCCCTCTCTCTCTCACTCTCTCTTTGTCTCTCTCTCTCTCTTTCTCACACACACATATTAAACACTATAGCATTACAGTAACAAAATGGAATATGTTTTCTTACCTGGCTGCTTAAGTTCATTGGGGATGATACAACGCACGAAGTGGGGGTGAGTGCTGTACAAGTTCTTCATCAGCTTGTTCAGAGACTCCTGTAAAAAACAAGTTAAAAGTTGATGTCAATGAATAATATAACTTTGCACTGCTAATTATCTGATGGTTAACATAATGCACGGTATTCCATAGTTCTTTTAAATATTCGCAATGTAACTGACGATATACACACAAATGTGTAGAATACAAATACCAGCGGTGTACGTACATCGGGCATTAAAGAGCCTTGTTCTAATAAATGATGATAACTTACCCTGTGGGTTGCAGAAATAGTCTGGAAAGCTGAGCTCTTCTTCTTCTTGCCACCGCCTCCCTCTGTAATCAATATGAATTCATATTTATTAAAAAAGCGACACTGACAAACTGTAACATCTATACTTTAGTGGTACAATGCGTACAACTCATTTCTTGTGTAGTCCGCATTGATATTGCTGAGATTTTGGGCGTACTCGCTCGTTCACTCACTCACTCACTCACTCACTCACTCACTCACTCACTCACTCACTCACTCACTCACTCACTCACTACCCACCTGCAGGAGCCGCCGCTGGGAAGAGGGTCTGAACCAGGGATTCCTTGGAGTGAGACAACAGTTCCACTACAGTCTCATTGATGGGATCCTTGTTCTTCTCCAGCCAGCCAGTTATGTTGTAGGGCACCTGTAGAGGGAAAAGGGGATATTAACTTCCGATTACCCCGAATTTTTGGTTCCCCTTCATAACAGTCAAGCAATGTGTTACCGGAAGTGAACATTTATAACAAACTGTTAGGTCTTGTGATGCTTCCAGTAGGTGAGAACATGTTTTTCTGTTTCGCAACAATCGATGGTGACTTGAGATGCCTATTGATTTGTTTGTTTCCAAACGGATTATCATGATACATCTAACCAAATCAGAACATGTAAACTAGTTCAAATAGAAGCGACAAAACCCTTTCAATTTTCACAAGAAAACTGCCAAAAGCAGAATAATGTCATGCTTACATTGATTGTGTACTATCTATCAGTCAACTAGTACTTATGTTGGTATACGAAATGGCAGATGTTTAGAAGATCGCCCAACAGTAGGTATCGCATAGGGTAGTTTGTGACAGAACTCACAGTTCCAGCATAATGCTTCAGGCAGAAGTCACCGTGGGCGCCTCCCTTGAGCTTCTTATCCGGCTTGAGGAAGTTGGGAGACTTGCCCATGTGGTTGGTGTACAGCTTGTCCTTGAAGGTCTTGTCAGACGCCTTGGGGAACATGCACTCTTCTTCCAGGATGGACAATAGACCCATAGGCTGAAACGAGAGACATTGATACAGATCAATGTCACGCTATTTTAGTCATCAAATACTTGTTTTTGTGTTTGTTCATAACTGAGAAGGCATGGATCACATTTATTGTAACATGGATGTGTGGTCCTACCTTTTCAATGAGCTCAATAC
Organism: Haliotis rufescens; assembly: GCF_023055435.1. Lineage (NCBI taxonomy): Eukaryota > Metazoa > Mollusca > Gastropoda > Lepetellida > Haliotidae > Haliotis > Haliotis rufescens. Next base: position 23,205 of record NW_025964114.1, on the reverse strand, counting down.
AGGCCTGCAAATCCATGCCGAAGTCAATGAATTCCCATTGGATGCCCTCCTTCTTGTATTCTTCCTGCTCCAGGACAAACATGTGGTGGTTGAAGAACTGCTGCAGACGCTCGTTGGTGTAGTTGATGCACAGCTGCTCGAAGCTGTTGAACTGTTCACAAAAGGGCAGATTACATTGGACACCGATCGGATTTTTTTGTAAACAAGGATTTATTACAGAACACGTTTTGGGATTCATTTAGGTTCTGCTTACTTGGATAACTCAGAATTGATAATGTTTCTGATAGCATATTTACGTAAATAGTTTCAGCTATGCCGAACTTACATCAAAGATCTCGAACCCAGCGATATCCAGCACGCCGATGAAGAACTGCCTTGGCTTCTTTGTGTCGAGAGTGATGTTAACTCGCAAGACCAACCATTTGAACATACGATCGTACAGAGACTTAGCCAGGGCATTAACCGAGTTCACCACCTGGAAATATAGCAGTATCGAATTTACGTTCATAATTCCGGTTTTTGACCACATAAATACCGTAGTCACTCCAAAATATTATCAAATCAGAAAAAGAGTGAGAATCAAGTCTTTACATTATAAGAAATATTGAAATTGGCGTGACGACATACCTGCTCCTTGGTACGGCCCTGGGTGACGTAATCGGCGCCGACCTTAATTTTGGGCTTGAGCAAAGACTTCAGAAGATCACCGGCGTTCACACCTAAGAGGAAGGATACCTTTTCGGCCTCTGCAAGATAGGAGTATAAACTAGTCAAGGCCAATGGTACGAAACAGTGAGAGAGCGAAAGTAGCATGGCAGCAATAGTCCAGCTATGTCACGGACATGCACACTAGAGGTGGATATCGTGAACAGCTGCCCACATCGTTGGGTTTCGAATACACACAAACAACCGCGTGTCACAGTGTCACCTCATTGTAGCCGACTTTCGACAACCATGTATTACTGAGGACCTTTCATGTCCGAGAATCCACACGCAGCTTAACGAAACAAAAATAATATCGAAACAATACCATCTTACAAATATTTTGATATACATGTATTTGGAAAGCTATTCCACACTATTAAATGTACATTGAAACCCATTACGCAAGAAAAATCCGTCTATTGGACGCTTACTGTTTACATTAGTCAAGATTCGTTCATCTGGAAATTTGTTAATACGGACGATTTCACACTGAATGCTACCGCACGAGAATAAAGGGGTTTCAATGTACTCATAGGACCCGTGAAGATCCGGGGTAGAATAGATCTGCAGCAACCCATGCTTGCTGTAAATGGTGACAATGCCTTTCGTAAGAGGCGACTAATGGGATCGGGTGGTCAGGCTCGCTGACTTGGTTGACGCATGACATCGTATACCAATAGCTTGGATCGATGCTCATGATGTCAATCACTGGACTGTCTGGTCCAGACTCGATTATTTACAGACCGCTGTCATACAGCTGGAATAATGCTTAGTGCGGTGTTAAACAACAAACAAACAAACAAACAAAAGTGTACTCATAGAGCAAATGTACAGTAACAACTATGACAGGTCATACCTCCACTTCCATCAGCCTCGGCCTGTTCGCCTCTCTGCTTGAACTTCATCTCACCAAGATGGAGGATGGTGCCAGTACACTTGTACATGCTGTTCTTTTCCACCTCCGTGAATCCAAGAACATCGTAGGAACTCTGTCACCACAATAGTACAATAATGATTGGATGTACAAGGTTTTCTGTAAAGGACTGAGGTCAAATTGCGGCTCTTGCGCAATGATGACTTAGAATTACATCATTGCCAGGGCTAATTTGCGCATCAAGCGACCAGTCTTTACTCTTGTTTGTAAACAAAAATGTGTTTTGGAAGTCCCAGTAAAATGGTTTTTTTTCAATATTTACACATTGTTTCTCATAATTAAGGAGGAGTGATAAAGGATATCCTTAATATCAAAGATCATAAAAAAACAGCATCTTTACTGCCATCCTATTGGATCTAGTTGTCTGCACGTTGAAGCGAACAACAATTTTAAAAGAAGAATAAATACGCAAATGAAAATAGGTTTTCACGTTTTTTGAGATTATATCAATGTTCTCGACTTTTAATATCTAAATGTGTGGAACTTATGTAATTGGCAGAGGTACTAGGTTGTCCAGAAAATAACCTGGGTTGGACATTGGTTTTATATTTAAGGGACTATGTTTTAACTCACATCTGTAATTTTCATTTCCTCGACGTCATCGATACCGTCGACCGTGAGGGTGCCCTGGTTGATGAAGGAGTAGAGACCGGGGTCAGGCGTGCACAGGATCTTCTCTGGGGAAGGAAGACGTTGTTAAATAAACACGTGGTAGTTTTGATAATGATGCCGCATGCAGTCAATGTTTCGTGATACATGAATACTACATAAATAACAGGGTAAATACTACATGAATAGCAGGGTACATACTACATGAATAGCAGGTTAAATACTACATGAATAGAAGGGCAAATACTACATGAATAGAAGGGAAAATATTATATGAACAGGAGGGTAAATACTACATGAACAGGAGGGTAAATATAACATGAATAGGAGGCAAAATATTACATGAAGAGGAGGGTAAATACTACATGAATAGCAGGGTAAATACTACATGAATAGAAGGGCAAATACTACATGAATAGAAGGGAAAATATTATATGAACAGGAGGGTAAATATTAAATGAATAGGAGGGTAGATACTACGTGAATAGGGGGGTAAATACTACATGAATAGGAGGCAAAATATAACATGAAGAGAAGGGTAAATACTACATGAATAGGATGCTAAATGCAATATGAATAGGAGGGTAAATATGAAATGAATAGGAGGGTAGATACTACGTGAATAGGGGGGTAAATACCTACCGGGGATTGAAGGGATGGCGTTGGAACACATCTGGTAGAAGATGTGGTAGTTTCTCTCGGCGGACTGTTGGAACGTCACGCGAGACTTCTCCAGCAAGTCTGGTAGGCAAGAAAATAAAAAATAATCATCATGTACATCTTCACATTGATGTGCACTATAAAACACTGCACACTCTATTCGTCTCCAAGGTTCGAACAATGTGTTCGACCTTCCACTCGAGGTATTGAGAGTCGGCTGTGTAGCATACTTCTACATACAAATGATGATGGTCATCAACAAACGATGTTCACATCATATACCAGTGTGTTGTATCAGCATTTCACATGCAGGAGAGGGTATTTCAATGGTGCCATGACCATTGTCCCTATGTCATAATGAATTTGTCCAGGTTTTTAAAACTATTTTTTGTGATAGAGATTCGAATATGAATATCCTTACGTATTTACACGTTTGATTTTAAGCAGAGCGTTTAAAATGCGTGACTTCAATGACATTACAATGACATAACAATAACTTTACAATGACTTTACAATGACATAACAATGACATAACAATGACATTACAATGACATAACAATGCCATAACAATGCAATAACAATGACATAACAATGCCATAACGACATAACAATGACATTACAATGACATAACAATGCCATAACAATGCAATAACAATGACATTACAATGCCATAATGACATAACAATGACATTACAATGACATTACAATGACATAACAATGACATTACAATGGCATTACAATGACATAACAATGACATTACAATGACATTATAATTACATAACAATGACATTTCAGCCCTATCCATGTGATACTTACAGGTCTCAATGTCAGCTCCGGCGATCTTTCCAGAGGTACCAAAATGGATACGGATGAACTTTCCCTGAAGATGATATATGACACGTCTGTGACACCAAGTGGCAGTTTCAGAACAAATAAGCGCAAGTCATTTAAAGCATGTGTAAAACATGACCCATAGTCTCATAGAGCTCACGGAGACACGTTGGAATATATTCAGCGTTTAATACCTAATACATGTCCTACCGATCAAGATGGTTCTGAAAAGCAACCTTTCAATTTCACTGATCGATAACAATTAAATATGTTGAACACATACCATTGCCATTTGACATATGCAACTAGGTGTAAGTATTAGAAGCAGCATGTTTTGAATACATTATAACAGTCCTATTCAGATATGATATGAGAGGCAAAACCCTTCAGGTGATGTAACTTTGTCCTAATGCTACGGTATACAGAACAGAGTGCCAAGGAGTCAGGAGAGTAACGTGCATCATGCTAAGATACAGTATAGGACCTTTGTTCAATATATATCTATAAAAGGTACCATAGGACTACGGTTCTAATGAAACACATATGTGGTATTTTTTCAGCGACACACTCTAAATTCTAAATATGCTGTCTACCCGATCCTTGCGGTGTGCATACATCGCTTACCCTTGTGGATGCATATATTGGTATACACACATTACCTACCTATTCATATCATGCTATCTGTTCTATGTAGATCCTGTGCCTATCAAGCCGACTATATTGTCTAGCTATATGCATGCTTGACACTAATACGAATAGAACTTGAGTACATGTTTGACTAAAGCGTGATACGTCTAGAGTACACCATGTAACACCCACATCTCAAGGTATGCATTACTTACTCCTGTTAAGAAAAAGCACCATGATTACATCACTGAGCATGGTCTTAGTGTTGACTCACTCAAAGTCCATCTCCATGAGGTCTGAGTTTGGAAGTAAAGGTAGGATCACACTATTAATAAGGTGGAACACTTGTTAGACGAAGATAAGAAACAATGTCGTAGAAAAGTGTTGTTAGAAGGTGAATTATTCAACTTATTTGTTAAGTCTTATAGTCTTATATGTTAAGGTATATTAACTTGTTAAGCTGATTAGGGATAAACCAATTGGGGCTTGTTATTAAGGGTGGCATTTCGAATTAACCATAAAATAATGAGTAAAGGGAAAATTGTGAGAGAAAGAATAATTAGATTAAATAATAATTCTTATATTCAGTATTGAATACAGGTAGGTGATAACTTAAATGGGGATTGAACAGAATCGAGCCGGGGTCATTCCTCGGGTTGGTATGGCGGACATTACCGAACCCTAATATACTCACGAATCGGGAGGAGTTGTTGTTACGAGTTGTCTTGGCGTTACCGTACGCCTCCAGCACAGGGTTACACTGCACGATCTGGTCCTCGAGGGAACCCTATTGTGGGTTAGGTCGGGAGTTGTGGTACACGTGTTATTGATTTGTGTAGGGTTTGTGATTGGGGTGGGTGAAAGAAACATATTCGAAATTAATACAGATAATATACATATATGGTATTGGTTGAATATTAATAAGCAGCATAGGTTGATACGTATTTCAATTAAAATATAACAATATAGCGTTATGTCACAAGACAATTTGTAAGTTTATTCAATTCTGTTTATTTGACTGGTTCTTTCGGTGTTGTTTTTCATTTTCGTAAGTTTTACATTATATATGCTCGATGATAATATATTTAAAATATGAATATTATTTTAGCTTTACAAACCTTCTTTTGATCTTCGTCGGACTTGCCACCGGCAGCGGCGACGTGGGCAAAGTAGGCGATGACCTTCTTGGTGTTCTCAGTCTTTCCGGCTCCAGACTCGCCGCTGTAATGATCCAGATATCATCCTGAATACCATGCTCAGTTGCCGGACACCTAGAACTCGCCCTCTCCTAATGGTACATGGCTCTCTTAACAAAATGAACGCTGCCTAAGATTGTGTTCCTTGTGGGAATTCTGACTCAGAGAACCACCATGTCCCATGCTAACGAAGGACCAGGACATGTTGGTCTGACTTGGATGACCGTATGTCATCGTAACCCGATCGCTGTTCATGCCATCAATCACTTGCTTGCTTGAGTTATGCATTGTCACATTATTTTTTTTATATAGAAATACTTTTAATGGAGGTCAAGGTCACAGGTTAAAACTTACGTGATCAACATAGACTGGTTCTCGCGATCTGCAGAAAGAAAAGTTACTTGTAAGCTACTGCGCAGTGTTCGGTCGGGTGTTTTTCTTCTTTCTCAAGCATAAACTTGTTGAATAAAAGTCTTTTAACAACAAGAACATATGAAACCTTCTTTGGTATGTATCCAACATCTTAAATCTTTAAACAATTAAACCGAATAGATTTAGAATGAAAAAGTATCAAAGGCTTCAAATGATGACGACTCACCCTGCACCATGAACTGGTAGGCGTTGTCAGAGATGGAGAACAAGTGAGGAGGCATCTCGGTCTTCCTCTTGCCTCTGTATTTGGCCACGACGGACGGGGTGTAGATGGGGAGACGGCGGTAAGGGTTGATGGCGACACAGAAGAGGCCGGAGTACGTCTGATAAAAGATGTGGTGAGGTGAGGTGAAATGGGGTTTAACGTCACGTCAAAGATTATTGCACTTATTTATATAGCGACGTGCATGCACGTGTATGTGTGTGTGTGGCTGCTTGTACTAGTCCGGGCTGATGCCGATTTATAGTGCTAGCTCACTGAGATACCATGCCGCAGTTTAACATGAATACCCTACTCAGACACAGTATACTGACTCCGAGCCGACCAGTCCTTGTTTTAGCCCCTTAATGCCGAGCGCCAGACAGGGTAACAACAAGTACCATCTTTTAATGTCTTTTGGTATGACGCGGCTGGGGATCGAACCCCGGACCTTCCGCTCTCCGGGCGGACGCTCTACCATTAGACCACGGAGGCGGTCTGATAAAAGAAAAGTCAATACATAAACTATACTGGGGCAATGGTTATATCATTCATCACTGGTATGCACAGGAGATATCGCTTATATTGGGTAAGATCAAGCGATATCTCCTAGGAGATATCGCTACAATGAAACTGCATCACAATGCAATCCATTGTGACGTTATCGTTACCATGACGTCACAATCAAATGACATCACTAATCTCTCTGCCACTGAAGCTGGTTAGCTGTACTTCTCACTCTCAAGACTGGCTATTACTGTTTACAAACTGAACAAGTTGGGAAAATGATTTTGGATGACAAATAGATAAACAGACAAGACTCGGAGTTTTCAACGTTTTTCGATTCGTGTTGATATACTTGATGTCAAAAAACACTCGAGTGGATTCTCTATATATTCTATTTCCTGTGAAGCCATTTTAAATAGTCCGAATCAAATAGCCATAAGCATATAGTAATGTTCTGTCAAGTCACTATAGTTATCGTCCGTCCAGAATACTAGGGTCCGGACTATGCTTGCCGCATTGGTGCATTTTAGCTGATTGGTTATTTGAAGTCATTAGACGTCACAATGCTTCATCGTTGAGAAAAATACAATATGGCGACGCACATTGTTCATGACGTCACTAATGGATATGAACAACAGGCATTTTCACGTTCAGCTATTTCCGTCAAGCCTGCAAAATAGCCTGGTTATGCCAGCTCCCTCTGCTGACAGATTGAACAACAGGGTGTCCTTATTGAAGAATTTATCTGTGGGGTTGACATTTAATACTTTTTATTTTCATTTACTTCCTTAGAATGTCAATGAGTAATATAATTACGGCCTATCTAACCCTCGTGAAACCGTTATTCCTCGTAGCTCGTTGGTCATTCTCTAATTCACCAATATATAAATATATATAACTGTCTTCTGTTATCGACCTGTACCTTAAAACATTAATTCGCGGCTAAAGCGGTAGAGGTCTGCTTATCTAATTATGTTGCCTAAATAGAAGTACAGAGGGACGAAAACGTACATAGATAATAGCGGCTTCGTATCTGGCCCTCAAATTGTGGAGAACGCTAGCCTCATTTAGATATGTCAAGTTTGCCATGTCCTCGATCTTCTCGAACTTGGGAGGGTTCATTGACTGGATGTCATCCTTCTTGAAGGTTTTGACCTGAGGACGAAACATTGAGAACATGTAAACATTGAGTTATTTACCATAGAAATCAATAGCAATATATTAAATATGTCAAATTCAGGTCGTTAAACGTTTAAAGATGTTTTCTCATGATCGTTGGAGTCCATTTAGTATAAACCGTCAACTCCCGTCTAGATTATCTGTCGAACAGATTACATTGGGCGTAAAATGCAATTTTAGGGTGAAAATCATATGAATGGATCACTGAAAATCAGTGATACACCACGTGTTCAATGCCGTGTGAAGGAATTGTTTTTTGCAATTTTGGTTTTGTAGGGTAAAAAGTCCGGTTTTAATGTTAGTTCTATGAAATCCGAAAGGAAGGAAATAGATATGGAGTTTCTTTCCTTGCCTAAACTATGTGTCATGGCTGCCAGCGAGTTTGAGCTGGTTTTTGCTCATGACTATTTTGGCTCACGTTGTTCATTGACGTCAATAGGTCGTTTATGGACTTGGCACCTGTCTTGTAAGGAATGCACGTAAACTATTTGCAAAAACTGGGGAGCTTACATCCAGCTTGTCTGTCTTGACGGTGATCTCTTCTCCCTTGGTGCTCTGGATTTCAGCAGCTCTGAATCCTTCCTTTTCATCAGGAACCCAGCAAGCTTTCTTGCCGTCAAAGGGTGTTACCATTTCCTTCATCATTTTCTTGCGGTCGACAGCAAGATACAACATATCCGGGTCTTTGGGGTCGTAGGACGCCATTTTAGATGATGGACTCGGGGCAAAGCTCCTCGAAAATTACAGCAACCCGAAATCGGGAGTTTGCCTGAAGATGATGGACAACACAAGGTGTTCACCAGGCCAACTGAAGTCGAGCAGAACAGCCCTAGATAGCCTAGCTGGGGAAGAAAAAATGAAGTGTTGTTAATACAAATAATGTAATTATCACAAGTAGATGATGAATGATATTTGTTATTTCACAAAATAAACCATATATTTTGTGTATGCACTCTCTATAAGACCCGTGAAGATCCGGGGAAGAGTAGGTCTTCAGGAACCCATGCTTGTCGTTAAAGGCGACTAAGCTTGTCGTGAGAGGCGACTAACGGGATCGGGTGGTCAGGCTCGCTGACTTGGTTGATGCATGACGTCGTATCCCAATCGCGTGGATCGATGCTCATGATGTCAATCACTGGATATTCTGGTCCAGACTCGATTATTAAAAAACCGCCGTCATATAGCTTGAATATTGCTGAATGCGGCGTTAAACAACAACCCCCCCCCCCCCCACCCCCCCCCCACCCCCCCACCCCCCCACCCGCACCCCCTTCTCTATAAGCATGTACAGTCAACCGCACCAAAGAACGGATGACGTTAATGTACATTAAACATCTGGGATTTTCGTGTGAAACAAATGGTCACAATCCTAGGCAAACTACGCGTAAATATATTCTTATGTCTCTTAAATAATTTACACATCGCATACAATTTGCATCTGGAGTAGAGGTTTTGGCATTTAATGCCGCGCCTTTGTGGCGTCCGCGCCCTTAGTTTTCAAGTCGACTACCTTAGATATGGGGACCGAACCAATAGATTCTAAAAGCATAACTGAGTACACATATATTGTCATGGTTGAGGACGGACTGAACAGACCGAAATCAAGCACCTAAATCGTCACATTCCTAAATACTGGTCGTTACAGTGCGGTTCGTACAAAATTGTGACAGTTAATATGATCATAATTTAGTTTTTATACAATCAGAAGAGAGATGTTTATGGTACGAGACTATTGATAAAAAGTCGATCCTAAAAGATGTACCGCTCTTTAGATGCATAAATGTCGAGTAGACTGTAACTGTGTAACTGAGTAGACTGTTACCGTGTAACTGAGTAGACTGTAACTGTGTAACTGAGTAGACTGTAACTGTGTAACTGTGTAGACTGTAACTGTGTAACTGTAGAGAGTGTTACTGTGTAACTGTGTAGACTGTAACTGTGAAACTGTAGAGAGTGTTACTGTGTAACTGAGTAGACAGTTACTGTGTAACTGAGTAGACTGTTACTGTGTAACTGAATAGAATGTTACTGTGTAACTGAGTAGACTGTTACTGTGTAACTGAGTAGACTGTTACCGTGTAACTGAGTAGACTGTTACTGTGCAACTGTAGAGAGTGTTACTGTGTAACTGTGTAGACTGTAACTGTGTAACTGTGTAGACTGTTACTGTGTAACTGTAGAGAGTGTTACTGTGTAACTGAGTAGACTGTTTCTGTGTAACTGTGTAGACTGTTACTGTGTAACTGAGTAGACTGTTACTGTGTAACTGTAGAGGGTGTTACTGTGTAACTGAGTAGACTGTAACTGTGTAACTGAGTAGACTGTAACTGTGTAACTGTAGAGAGTGTTACTGTGTAACTGAGTAGACTGTTACTGTGTAACTGTGTAGACTGGTACTGTGTAACTGTAGAGAGTGTTACTGTGTTACTGAGTAGACTGTTACTGTGCTACTATATAGATTGTTACTGTGCTACTATATAGACTGTGACTGTGCTACTATATAGACTGTTACTGTGTTACTGTGTAGACAGTTACTGTGTAACTGAGTAGACTGTTACTTTGCTACTATATAGACTGTTACTGTGTTACTGTGTAGACAGTTACTGTGTAACTGAGTAGACTGTTACTGTGTAACTAAGGAGACAGTTACTGTGTAACTATGTAGACTGTTACTGTGTAACTATGTAGACTGTTACTGTGCTACAATATAGACTGTTACTGTGTAATTGAGTAGACTGTAACTGTGTAACTATGTAGACTGTTACTGTGTAACTGAGAAGACTGTTACTGTGTAACTGAGTAGACTGTTACCGTGTAACTATGTAGACTGTTCCTGTGTAACTGAGTAGACTGTTACTGTGTAACTAAGTAGACAGTTACTGTGTAACTATGTAGACTGTTACTGTGTAACTGAGTAGACTGCAACCCACGTGGGAAACTACTTCTCCATTGATTACATTCGAATCATGCACGAAATAGGACATTTATAATGTGAATCACAAACTGAAAAATGAATGCATTTAATAGACTATTTTACTTAACCCATCAGATTCTCAAAAACTGCGCTCATTTGAAGACTACTCCAAATTTAATGTTCATACCCTGATACCATGATTGTCGTACGAGACGACTTAGTGGATCGGGTGGTCACACTCAGTGAGCCGGTGACGTGGTACCCGAAGGCGGCGGTTGTTAATCATAATTGCAATCACTGGTTTGTCTGTTTGCTCGATTATTTACCTAGATATAGCTGGGGCACGATTGACTGCGGCGTTCAACGAGCAACAATACAAGCATTGCAATGTGTATAGATAGAATGGATCGTTTTCATCTGTCGTGATGCTGATTATGTGCGGTAAAACGAGGCGTAAAATCTCTCTCACTCACTCACTCACTCACTCACTCACTCACTCACTCACTCACTCACTTTTGTAGAGTCATATTGTATATATTGCATTTATATACCAAAGTATGTACGTATATCTTACGCCACTTTACGTATTTCCATAAATATTATTCACAAAATAATTACACAACACGGATTGTTCTCCTACATGTTTCAGCTTTATCTTCAGGGAGAAGACACGCACGCACGCACGCACGCACGCACGCACGCGCACACGCTCATGTATATACTATTTCCTTAACAAATTACACTTTATGTTTCACAAATAACTTTAAAGAATACAACGCTGCTCATTAGCTCAAGAACACAGCTGTTGAGATGAGTACACATTAATGGGAAAGATGCTACATGTCAACTACTAGTTCATAAAGTTACTCTCACTAGGGTTTAGTGATTGATGGGCGCCGTCATTCATACTTGGATTTCCTCATAAGAAAAAGGAAATTACATTCGAAGACTTAACATTTATTCTAAATAGATCTAGCACCTGTTGTGAAGTATCGATGAATCGTTGCTGTTATTGTAGCAGACGCATTGTTGTTTCAGTAGGGTATATAAACTGCCGGACAAAAAAGCAAACGCCCATGTTTTGATGGTGGCAAAAAATGAAACAAACAAGAAATAGTTATTCGATGGTGATGTATTTGATACGGATATAATGGTTGTGTTTTGGGCCTTAAATTTGCAGTTTTTCGGCAACTGTTTGCAGCTCAGTAACGTTTAGATAACTTTTGAAATGTTTTGATCTAATCCAATTTTCCAGTGAATACTGCTTTGTTTAATTTATGTAAACAAGTTCCGCTCGGTGACAACTTCGTATATATTATCTATACATCATTTTAATGACAGCATTTAGTGATCGATAAGAGCCAATGTAACTTAATCCCCGCATAATCCCATATACTCACTCACTCACTCACTCACTCACTCACAGGTGGGATGCGATTGACATATCCTGATGTTAGAAACTATTAACGTTAAGAATATTCACATTTGTACATACGCCAGGTACCACGTTTTAATACATTTCAGGTATTAGCATAAGATTAAGGGAAATCGCCTCGAGTAGAGCGTATGTAGCTCATTCATGTGTTTGTCCTTGATAGCACTCATTTAGAGGTTAAACATCAGACTGCCTTAGCGAGCTGTCACATATTGAATAATTGATGCAAATATGCTGGGTTTCAATTTACACAAGTCATATTTATAGAATGCTGACATTAACAAATACTTTCTATGTTTCATTTCCTTTGCAGAGCTGTACCTAGCGTCGCGATGGATCACAGACGGTTTGTATCTCTTTTCCTAATATGGAATTAGGCCCTCCCATAAAACTTAGAGGCGTGTCGTGGCGTGTTCCCGCCTACGTATAACATTAGTGCTGCTCATTATAAACTGGCGCTCGCTAACATAGTCGGGGCCGGCAATGTTACTATTTTAAAACAAGCACAGCCATCTTCGTACAATTGGACTGTATAGCTTCACCTCAGAACTATAAAGTTACGATATATAAAAAAAACATTTTAAAAAATTTCTATGGGATCAGAAAATGTAATGTGATATAAGCCTTATCGTTATTTCTCCTATATTTGACTAACAAAGTCACGCCTACAATAGTATTAACCGTACAGGATAATTGTCACCCCCAAGGCGCGTCTGCAGAAGATGAGGAATATGTGTGCCTCAAATAACGATGTTTTACCAGTGCATTTTATGAATTACATGTATGGTTATAAAGTGTTTCGCATCTCCGAATGATGTTTGTAATTCAAGTCACATTCTATATCAGTATTACCTAATTCATTATCTTCCACAGGTATGCTTCGCGGAATCTCACTCAGAAAACTATGTGGGAGCGAGTCAGAGACGGAATGTAAGGAACACCGCTATGCCATGTCATTCATAATGCAAATAAACAAATATGTTCCATAATATAGCTCAGATGCACATAAAGGATTGTGGTGAATTGTGACCACAGTTGAAATAGACCATTAAGGACACAAAGCTTTTTAGAATGCATAAAATACATTTTAAAAAACGCCACATTATTAATATAAGTAAACGTGTAAACAGGGGTTAACTAGAAGACTAAACACCCGATTATAAAACGTCCACACAGAACAGAAAATAGTCCACAATCCAGAGAAATGTATGGAAGCACTATCCAGGAATCAGCAGAGAGCTCCAAGTATCCACAGGACTCCGCACCGGCTCTATAGGCGAGGTAAATCGCCTAACCCGGCACACACGTTAAACTCCGTTCAAATATAACAAGCGAGGTGAAGTAAAATGTTAGGAGAGTTGTGGCAATGGTAAACGCCGGCATGGAGTATGGATCAGTAACACGACAAAAAACAAAAGTAAAAGAAAACTCTAAAATCGTGCAAAGGGTATTTTGGGGTAACAAGGGTGTGGTTCAAATAAAGGATGAGGTTTGGATTGGGTTTAAAACACTAGGGTACCTTTTAAATTGTGAAAGAGGGAGACACACACACTTCAAATACTTACGTTTAAAAGCTGTTCTGAACGCGAGCTCGAGCTCGGCTAATTTATACTCCGGGCCATATGCCCAAGGGCGTAGAGCTATTTCGTTAAACTCGGTCTTATTGGTTGAGCGAGAATCATTAACCAATGAAAACTTACGAGACAAGAGACAAGACGCTACCTGAATATGGAATACATGGTTTGACCGTCAATTGATAAACTAGCACCTTGATCTGCGCGGGGGGTTGTCAAGTTAGGGGGAATGGTTTAAAGATTAGTCGTGATAGTGATATCAGACTCGCCGTTTCAAGCTGCCCACTACGATCATATAACTAATTAAGATATTTGTCTCCATAGATCGTTAGAACCTAGCCAGAAGAGGTACGCACAAGAATTCCAGATACTCCGTTATCATCCTTTGAAATGCTATATCCTTTTGACCTGCTGTTGAATACCTGATACACGTAGCATCATTTACATATGTATGCATGTATATCTACTTGAACTTCGCATTGATTCACAAAACCATTCTTACATAATTACATAATGCGGGTACAAATAGGGACATTCATGTCATGCCGTTGCTTTGAATGAATAATATTAATACCCAACAGGAGACGGGTTGTTGTCAGTAGCAAGCTAGGTGCTTCCATCACGATGTTTTACAAATGCCATCAATTTTTTCTATTGCAAATACTCGCTCATCTGTGCACAGGTTTGACGCCATGGCTGATCATATGTTAGTCCATAACCAAACGTCGTGGCATTGGTAGTATCATCTGTTTCTATACATAGGTCATCAATCCAATCACAATGGGTATTTAACATTACATTTTCGACGAGATAGGGATCTGTAACATAACGTTGACCACCGCAGGATAACGTTAAACATCACGCCATTTGAGATACATACGTATTGTCCGGGGCAATGAACCTCTCTGGAAAACAAATACCCACCAATATAAATCATTCTTGTAACATCCATTGGTCTTTTGTTAATTTGTTTGATATAACGTTAAGTCTGTTTTAATATTTATCTCACGGTTTGCATATTCTGGTATCAGGACGTAACTTGATACAGTTGTTTGGACAATACAATGCGTAAACGTGAACGCTTCTCTGTACAAGGTTACCAATGCTTTGGTTTACAGGTATTTCCATAACGCTACCAATAGAAGTTTGGTTTCTATGGTAACGATAAATTTGAGTGTAGACTAAGCAGCCCGGCAGTGAGGGATCGTATGTCACGCTGGAGTGTACAAGGCTGGCGCGAGCGCGTTAGGTTAGTGCTCAAGAGATGACTATATATGGAACCTCGCTGGAACCACGAGCATTGGTCCTGCTCACTGTCTGGCTATGAGTGTGAAGTTGGGTGTCACATGCTAGCTTTATAAGGCACCTAGGATGATGGTCCGTGCAGAAGGCGTATAGAAGATGAGATTGACGCGTGAATCACATGCTTGTCACGCCCATTCTTTTCTTGGGATGAAGTTTCCTGGTTCATTGAGTAACGTGTAATCTGAGAAGTAGCATTGTAAATAAAAAAACACACGCAATTTTGCTGTTTGGTACAGCGATCTTTGAAAGAGGTGAAATATAACTTATGACTTGTACTTGTTTATAAAACATTACCAAATTATCACACACACTGTATATCTCGTAACTATAGGACATTTTTCACAGCAAATTCATGGAATTGGTTCACATTATATCAAAGACATTTCACATAGTTATTGCATAATAACAACAGAACATAAAATATACTAGCGTGTGCATTTAAAGCTTCACAGTCGGTGAGAGTGTCGAAGTTTTACACAGGGGGCGCGGGCAATGACGTCATGCATGTTTGCTAAAATCACGTAACGTACAGCTGCAGCTGTTTATTTTGTCTGGAGAATGTTCAGCGTGTGAGCCGGGAGGCTAGATAGCCGCGTGGAGGTCATCAAGTTACTGTCTGTTTAGCTCTGTTTTGAGATAATAGTAATTCAACTAAATATAAACTTACAAAATTGGAATGGCTTGGCATTTTATTCTCAGCCCGTTAAATTAGCCTAAGATTTTGTGAAGAACCATTAACAACGAAATTCGTCCAAAGATTTATATTGAAGTTAGTGTTAAAAAAGTCAGATGCCGATGCTCTCTGGAATATAACACAACAAGACTTGTGTACATCTGCAACAGCAGACGACATGTTTGTTTGTATACACAGAGCACTGTCCTGGCGATATATCAGCAGAGCCGCACAGCTTGGAATGTGAGCGTGTTGTTCCGCATTTGCTAGAACGTTGACATAACACATGCAGTCTGAGTCAATGACGCTCAGAAGACTAATCCTTCCCTTCGTTAATCCCTCAGGAAGCCTCCATCAGCACCGCGTAGTTTGGATGACACGATTCGCCGAGGCACCACCATAGAAGACTCAACGACACTGTACAATTCATTCTACATTAATCCCCCAGGAAGCCTATATCAGCACCGCGTAGTTTGGATGACACGATTCACCGAAGCATCACCATGGAAGACTCAACGACACTGTACAATTCATTCTACATTAATCCCCCAGGAAGCCTACATCAGCACCGCGTAGTTTGGATGACACGATTCGCCGAAGCACCACCATAGAAGACTCAACGACACTGTACAATTCATTCTACATTAATCCCCCAGGAAGCCTACATCAGCACCGCGTAGTTTGGATGACACGATTCGCCGAAGCACCACCATAGAAGACTCAACGACACTGTACAATTCATTCTACATAGATGAATATCATTTCAAACTTTTATATAAATATATTATATAAAACGTCTAGGGCTGGGACGGGTCACTTGGGTACCCGGGTCGGGTGGGTACTGAGTAGGACCCGGGTACCCACAGGACTACCCGGACCCGTGGTTAGTCACGTGATATATTGTTTAATGACAAAATTTAACTCTATGGTTACACTACAAGTCACTAATTTCTTTTTGACTATGCACCCATTCCTTCTGATTTTTCATATGGTTGAATAAAGATATAACTTAATTCAACTTCAGTGTATGTGTGACCAGATTGTTTAATACATGTATCTAAATACAGTTTTCCAGGGCTATACTAAAAATGTTCCCAATCGGACATTTTGAGACATCTCCTAAGATCTAGAGTGGGTACCCGGGTAGGGTTGGGTAATAGGGGGGTGGGTACCCGGGTAGTAAATCTGGACTCGTCCCAGCCCTAAAAACGTCAATGAAAAGCCAATCACGGTTATCCACCGAAACAGATTCCATTGGACGTGAAAGGCAAAATTGCAGTGAAAAGTATATGAATGGATCACTAAAATACAGCGATGACACAAGGTGTTCCCGACTGGGGTAACCGTGTCCTGCTCCATTTTGTTCATATGTCAATCATGGTTCGTATTGGAGGTATAGGTAAAAACTCATGAACATTGAGTATGTATGCATGTTTGCAGGAGTGAGTGAGTGAGTTTGGTTTTACGCCGCTTTTAGCAATATTCCAGCAATATCACGGCGGGGGTCACCAGAAATGGGCTTCACACATTGTACCCATGTCGGGATTCGAACCCGGGTCTTCGGCGTGACGAGCGAACGCTTTAACCACTAGGCTACCCGACCGCACCCATGCTTGCACGAAACAGTGTCAGATATCTGAACAAAGTATCCAGACACACATATTTTAAATTGTGTCTACTACAGGAGCCCTATTTACATCCCATCTTGTGACAATCTGTCATAATATATGAGTTGGAATTCATCTTTCAAACGTTTGACCACTAACCCGCGACGACTGTTAACCAACCACTGCACACGACACAAAGAAACACTGAAAATTTGACGTTTTCTTTTTGACAAAAAAACCAACTTCACATTTATTAGAATAGCCTATGAGCTACGAGACACTGCGGATTATCTTTCCCGAGTGAATGAATTTTGTAAGTTCCAGGCCTTGTTGAGTGATATTAAACATTATTTCACGAAGTACAGAAAACCGTTGATTCCGAGTTATTATACATTAACCATCGTCTTTTTCTGTGAAAACGGAGACAAATGTGGGGTTTCACATCAAAAGTGGTGACATCAGCTCAGTGTATAGTTGTGACGTCATGAAGAATTGATGCCGTCATCTTCATCGACTGCGACCATGTGTTGACATGATGACACGTTGCTATGGATCAATTGGCGTGAACAAGCCAATCTGCATGAAACAATAGTTATAACCCTGAGTAACAATTACTGAAAATAATTGTACCGGCATCCTTTTCTTTAGGGGTATACTACTCAAAATATGTTAAGGATCACCCGATTCTTTCATATTGGTAATGTTAATCTGTCATGGCATGAGAGATTGACTATTGTAATATGAAAGAATCAGGTGATCCTTAACTTCTTTTGAGTAGTATATATTAAATTATCACAAGTTATATGACAATAGTGACGATGGCGATCTACAAAGGTCTGTGTGTGTGTGTGTGTGTGTGTGTGTGTGTGTTTGTGTGTGTCTGTGTGTCTGTCTGTCTGTCTGTCTCTCTCTCTCTCCCTCCCCCTCTCTCTCCCTCTCCCTCTCTGTAATTATAAGTTAAGCCTTAACATATCAGAAGAAGGTTGTTCGTCGAAGGTATAGGATTTCAATAATAGGAGATAAAAAAATAACATGTTCTCCACTTGTTTATAAAATATCTTCGCAGACTGAAACCTGTGATTTCTAAGTGTCATATATTTTGGTAGGATGAACTTTAAGTCACTTGGGTAGCGCTAACATTGCAGTCCCATATCGGCGGATCCGGTGACAACCATGCTATTCATCACTCTGCGCCGTCTTCAGAGACAACCAAAGCGACTGATGACATACTGATGTATTAGGTTTTTCCCACGCCAATCATGGATAAGTGTACACTCAGTAGTAGTACCACAAGTAGCTGTGTTTGTCGCCAAACGTCCCGGTAGAGTGCAGATGTTGTGACGTCTAGCTGCTATTCCAGGCACGGTGCTACATTCTGCGTCTGACAGCTTCTATCTATAGCGCCGTGCAGCTGCTGACGATGTCATGCTACATTAGAGGTGCTGTATATATGTACCAGCATCATTCCCCTGTGCAATGTCAGTCTTCTTTTAACCTGGTGTTTTCCTGGCTCGGGTTTCAGCTTGAGCATTCTTGTTCTATTCTTGTCTTGCTGGTATGACGTAAGGAACTTGTCATGTCATGCGAGAGACGTATTTCCCCAGTGACCCCGTCATGTTTGTGTGTTTTGACACAGAAAATGGTATTATTCTGAAATAGGTGATTTTGAACAAACACCATCCATATAGTGGTCTTTTGTAAGGTTTAACATACGCGAATGTCTTGGACATATTGTCATGTTTGTCTGTAGTCAAACAAAGACCTATATACATACATACATACATACATACATACATACATACATACATACATACATACATACATACATACATACATACATACATACATATATATATATATATGTCTTTAGTCAACAGAAGAATGCAATATTCCGTTATGTGATGTTTCAAATAGTATTATCTAGGCCAGACAGATACTTTTGTTTCACCTGTGGGACAGGTGAGGTGAGGTGAAATGGGGTTTAACGACACGTCAAAGAGTATAAACGACGTGCATGCACTTGTGTGCGTGTGTGGCTGCTTGTACTAGTCCGGACTGATGCCGATTTATAGTGCTAGCCCACTGAGATATCATGCCGCAGTTTAACATGAATGCCCCTACTGACTCCGAGCCGACCAGTCCTTGTTTTAGCCCCTTAATGCCGAGCGCCAGTCAGGGTAGCAACAAGTACCATCTTTTAACGTCTTTTGGTATGACGCGGCTCTACCACTAGATCACGGAGGCGGATACCTGTGGGACAGAATATCTTCAAAAGAGAATTTGCATAGGTTGGTGAAGAACAAATATAAGCGACCTGGGCCCCGCTCCACAAACGATCTTAGCTCTAAGACGGTGGTACCTGCTAAGAATATTTTGTGGAGCGGGGCTTCGTCATGTTGTCATGCACGTCTGGAATTCCAGACGAAATCTCTGTATTGGCATGTGATACTTTAAGTGATATTTTCGTCAAATTAGTCAGTACCATTTCCATTTCTGAGGACATATACGTGGTACCCGAGGACTGACCAGAGGAGGAGGACAAGTTCTACATCAGCAGTTGTTTGACAAGATCAGTTTTGTTTGTTTGTTTGTTTATTTTAACTGCTATACTTGGTCAGAACACCTTGTTGCACCCTTTAACATTGAGCACATTCAATTACCAGATATATGTAAACAAAGTTCTCTTGCAACGTCCCTTTGTAACGAAACATAGATTTAGAAACCCATACAATATACGCGCCTGAGGTCATATCCTAACATGGCAAGCAAGCCGCATTGTTTATAGACGGTTCGTGATCTGTCAGAGAGCCACAGTTTGCTGATAATGTGTAGGACAGACGCATTGCCTTCAAACAGACATATCTAAGTGTCGATTGCAACTTTCCAGCCAAGACTAATTGCGGCTTCAGTCAACGCCTACACACATTGTACCAGCCAAATTTGTCAGCGCAATAGAGAACAGCGTAAACTTTAAAGACGCCATTTTCAGAAACATTTCCTATTGGTGTGCACGCTTGTCGTTTCTGCTGCTAGCTTAGCTTTGCACATGTCTCTAAGGCAAAAATGATTAGTTTAAATCATACTGACCAGATTATATAAATAACAAGAACAATTTGGTTCTATAAGAGACTAGCGGTTTGCGTATCTAGACTTGCCTATTATAAGCATAGAATTACTGTACACACATGGACTTATCATTCAGTACAGCCTTGGAGCAAGGCTCATGCTAGACTAACATTTAGTCTCTGAAATCTTATATTACACAATATCCTTCTTGACTCTAAAAATATAAAAAAAACATTCCCTATGCTAATTGTGGAATACAGCTAGCTTGAGCTGGGTAGACTTGCTTTTGTATGCTTTTCTAGATTATTTTTTTCTCTCATAAAATAAATATATTCCACGGTCATGGTGCAGGACTAGGCTCATGCCAGCATGCTATGCTGATACTGTCTACATCTAACGTCGAATATGAACATATATTGTTGCATGACACAGTAACGCACGATGGTAATAGTCTCTGATATTATGTCAGCACTTATATATAATGTCATACTTAAAATAATGAATGTTTAATACCGATTTTCTTTCTCAATGAAGTAGCTTTAGAAATCGCGTATGACCCGTGAAGATCCGGGGTAGAATAGGTCTTCAGCAACCCATGCTTGCCGTAAAAGGTGACTATGCTTGTCGTAAAAGGCGACTAACGGGATCAGGTGGTCAGGCTCGCTGACTTGGTTGATGCATGTCATCGTATCCCAATTGTGTGGATCGATGCTCATGATACCGATCACTGGATTGTCAGGTCCACGCTCGATTATTTATAGAGTGCCGTCATATAGCTGAAATATTGCTGAGTGCGGTGTTAAACAACAAAAAAACAAACAAAATAAATCGCGTATGAATATAATGTCTGAGTAAAAAGCCAAATTAATGATATATTGCGACAGCCATGTTTGTCGCCATTGTGTCAGTGATACATTGGGAGCTCCTATCTGAGCATATCGGGAATGAAGGCGTCGCATTGATATATAGAGCTTGAAAGTAGTTCCTGCAGGGCGACCTTATTTGCATATTTATCGGATCATGATACAAAGTTTATCGGATTGATAACACTATCAAATAAACGATAAAGTTATGTATAAGGTTTAAAAAATAATACCCCACTGTAGCTTAACTCTTAGAGCTGAGTAGATGTAGAAAAAGGATAAAGTTGAGAAGAGGATGAGAATGGATTGGGATGGTAAAGGGATTTTTAAAAAAAAAATTGAATATGCTCTAGGGTAGTAAGAGACCATTATCACTATGCTATCATCAGGTTGAATGTTTCTCAAAAGTATGCCATGACAGTATTATGACATAATTTGGTGTTCCTTAACTTCTTTTGAGTAGTATATTTTCATTCCGTCTACACTTATAGAAACTAACGGGATCGGGTTGATACATGTCATCGTATCTCAATTTGTGCTGACTTGGTTGATGGATCGATGCTCATGATGTCAATCACTGGATTGTCTGGTCCAGACTCGATTATTTACAGACCGCCGTCATATAGCTTGAATATTACTGAGGCCGGCGTTGAACAACAAACATTGCCCGGGATATTCATCATTGCAGCTAACGACGTTTCCTGTTCTATAGGGTCAATGGTGTAGCACAGACAGAGGGGCAGTAACGACGTTCCCTGTTCTATAGGGTCAATGGTGTAGCACAGACAGAGGGGCAGTAACGACGTTCCCTGTTCTATAGGGTCAACGGTGTAGCACAGACAGAGGGGCAGTAACGACGTTTCCTGTTCTATAGGGTCAATGATGTAGCACAGACAGAGGGGCAGTAACGACGTTCCCTGTTCTATAGGGTCAATGGTGTAGCACAGACAGAGGGGCAGTAACGACGTTCCCTGTTCTATAGGGTCAATGGTGTAGCACAGACAGAGGGGCAGTAACGACGTTCCCTGTTCTATAGGGTCAATGGTGTAGCACAGACAGAGGGGCAGTAACGACGTTCCCTGTTCTATAGGGTCAATGGTGTAGCACAGACAGAGGGGCAGTAACGACATTCCCTGTTCTATAGGGTCAATGGTGTAGCACAGACAGAGGGGCAGTAACGACGTTCCCTGTTCTATAGGGTCAATGACGTAGCACAGACAGAGGGGCAGTAACGACATTCCCTGTTCTATAGGGTCAATGGTGTAGCACAGACAGAGGGGCAGTAACGACATTCCCTGTTCTATAGGGTCAATGGTGTAGCACAGACAGAGGGGCAGTAACGACGTTCCCTGTTCTATAGGGTCAATGACGTAGCACAGACAGAGGGGCAGTAACGACGTTCCCTGTTCTATAGGGTCAATGGTGTAGCACAGACAGAGGGGCAGTAACGAATTTCCCTGTTCTATAGGGTCAATGGTGTAGCACAGACAGAGGGGCAGTAACGACGTTCCCTGTTCTATAGGGTCAATGACGTAGCACAGACAGAGGGCAGTAACGACGTTCCCTGTTCTATAGGGTCAATGGTGTAGCACAGACAGAGGGGCAGTAACGACATTCCCTGTTCTATAGGGTCAATGGTGTAGCACAGACAGAGGGGCAGTAACGACGTTCCCTGTTCTATAGGGTCAATGACGTAGCACAGACAGAGGGGCAGTAACGACGTTCCCTGTTTCTATAGGGTCAATGGTGTAGCACAGTACAGAGGGGCAGTAACGAATTTCCCTGTTCTATAGGGTCAATGGTGTAGCACAGACAGAGGGGCAGTAACGACGTCCCTGTTCTATAGGGTCAATGACGTAGCACAGACAGAGGGCAGTAACGACGTCCCC